>NW_006239886.1:0-24183 GCF_000226075.1 Solanum tuberosum
AAGAATAATTAATCGACAATTCCTTGGGTTCGATAATCTGGTTCTTTTAGGGCCACTATATTACTTGCACGACCACGTACACTTGCGTGTGCAATTGGAAGCAACAGACGACTACTGACAGACCTCAGCTAGGAGATCTTTGTCCGAGACCAGATTTAAGGGTGAGCCAGTTCTTTTAGGCTTCCATGGATCCATCCTTAGTTTAGTCCGTTCTTTTCGAGCTCAGACTATATGTTTAGATTTATCATGTTTAGTTTCCGGGGTTGCACCCCCTTGTCTTAGACTTGTTGGTTAAACATAATTTTGGTACAATGACTTTCAGTTCTAGGGGTTGAACTTTCGTGATGAGTATGTTAGTTGTTTTGCTTAAACCTTCGAAGTTTATGGGAACTCCACTTTTAGTTCATCATTTAAACCTGTTTTCGTATCTTTAAATGCTTTAGTCTCTTGAAAATTGCTTAGATGAGTTGTAGTAATGGTTCTCCCACCGGAGAGTTAGGGCGTGTTTGGATTGGCTTTTGACTTATGACTTATAAGCCAAAAGCCATAAGTTAGGATTTCTAACTTATGGATTTTGGCTTATTTTGACTTAAAAATAAGTGTTTATAAGCACTTTTTAACTTTACCCAAACACTTCTAAACTGCTTAAAAGCTATTTTGGCTTAAAATCACCTAAAATAAGCCAATCCAAATGGGCACTTAGTGTGGGTGCCAATCACAACAGTCAAGGTCGTGACAGATTGAGATAAAGCTCTTTAGATGGTATTTTAACATGTCAACTCTATTTGGTTTCTCATTTCCAATTCTTTTTTTTGTAAGACGGATGGGGAAAAGAAGATCTCCAAACAAGTACTTGAAACTATAGATCATGAAAACAAGGTGCTCACACTCAAAGAATCTGAAGGAGATGTAACAGATAAATATGATAGTTTTAAAGCAACTCTTCATATCGAAACAAAAAATGAAATCGATTTGGTAAGCTGGACATTGGAGTATGAAAGGCCAAATGAAAATGTCCCTGAACTAATAAGTTTGCTGAACTTCATTGTTGGTATGACCAAAACTATTGATGATCACCATGCCAATTCATGAATTGATGGGATCTATGTTGCTCGGACTATTAAAAAATGTCATCAGGTGCATGTCGAATCCTTTAAAAATAGTGCATCTTTGAAGGATCTGACACAAGTATGATAGTATTTTTAAAGAATCCGAGCAACTTAGGATGGGAGCATATATATTCATATGAGCTTTACATAAATACCATATGCTTTGTTTGTTGTTTGTCCATGTTGGTTGTGTACTTTTTAATGTTTGTTGTGTCTTTCTCATGTAAGTGATATGTTGTCAACTATGTTAACCTTTGTGTTGTGTAACACATGGGCAGAGGCGAATCCAAAATTTGAAAATTGGGGGTGCACCACTATCTTTTAATTTTTTGGTTATTGAAGGCAAAAAATAGAAAAAAAATAATGTCCATGCTGGACTCAAACCCACGACGTGGTGGGTAATAGATGCGTCTTTAACCAACTCACCTGGATGAATTTTTGGTTATTAAAGAGCACAATTATATATATAATCTTACGTAAGATATCTATACATATATATAATTTGTTTCGAAAAGTTATCGGGTGCACGTGCACCCTCACAAATCAATGTAGGTCCGCCTCTGGACATGGGTATGAAGTTTATATATATTGATCTTCGCTTCCTCCTAATTTATATAGTGGTATTTTTTTTTAATTTTCTTAAAAGGATCAAGTATATTTTTTAAGCATCACAAATAGTTTAAATATACTTCTTTTATTGCAATTTGATATTTATATTTGTCTTTATTTAAATACAAAAACATGTGTAAAAGCTTAGAATCAAATGACCTAACGTCACTTTGAAATAGTCAATTCCTTTAGGACCCACTTTGTTTAACCCGGCCTGATATATTTTTCATCTCGTTTCATGTAGTGCCATTCTTTCTTTTTTTTATCTCTTTTAAAAAAGCCTTTTTAATATAATAAAAAATAATTTAATTTTAATTTTTTTAATAACAAAATGATTTACAACTATACTAATATTTAAGAATTATTTTAGACCACAAGCTTTAAAATATATTTTTTCAAAATAAAACAGTACTTATTTAACT
Source organism: Solanum tuberosum (assembly GCF_000226075.1). Classification (NCBI taxonomy): domain Eukaryota; kingdom Viridiplantae; phylum Streptophyta; class Magnoliopsida; order Solanales; family Solanaceae; genus Solanum; species Solanum tuberosum. The sequence continues at coordinate 2,141 of NW_006239886.1, forward strand.
TATTAGCCATGTAGAAAAAAAAGGAATCTTACTTCTATTTTTTTTTAAAGATGTCATGTTGTTAATTCATAAGCGTCCGTGAATTTGAAAAATTGTTTGTTAGTATATTGTAAAACGCTTCTTTTAAAGTAAATTTTATTTTAATCTTTTTTTTCTCACAACTTGTATAATGCTGTTTTTTTAAATTAAAAAATTCTGATTTATGAACGCTTGTAAGTTAACAACACAACTTTTTTTTTTTTTTTTAAAGAAAAACTGTATTATTAAATTTCACGAAAACAATTACAAATTTAATCACGTAGACCTTTCTATCTATTCTTTTATTATCTATACAAACTGTAATTCAAAGGAATTAAAAACAATGCACGAAAAAAAGGAAGAATTTTAGTTTTTTAGTATATTCAATGCATGAATCTGAGGCAAGAGTCTCTTATTAATTTATACGAGACACAGGTGTCCGTGCTAGTACGGACTCAATATCTATTATTTTTTAAATTTTAATTTATGTGATATAGATAGAATTTAGAAAGCTAATTAAATTTTAATACTCCCTCTGTCCCTAATTACTTGTCCACTTTTCCTTTTATAGATGTCCCTAATTACTTGTCCATTTTGACAAATCAAGAAAGAACAATTTTTTTACCTAATTATATCCTCAATTAAATGACTAATTATTTTTAAAAATGTAGAACTTTTCATCCACTCCATAATTAATAGGGGTAAAATGGTAAACTCACTATGTCATTAATTATTTTCTTAATAGGTGCCAATTTAAAAGTGGACAAGTAATTAGGGACAGAGGAAGTATGATTTTTAGACTTTTTAAATTGTTAATTACTTTTTGTTTGCACAAATATAATGTGAAGAGGTCCATTAAGATGTCCATAATTAAGGTATTTTTCGTCATCGATCGTTGATTTTGACTCAAAGTAGTTAGTGTCACGCCCCGAGCCTACACCTTGGACGCGACTAGCACTTGAGAACCATTGTTGGCCCCAAGCTAACCCTTGGCCTGACTCAATCTCTCAGCGGAAGACTTATTCAACATTAGATAAACTCAAATGAATGCTTTAACTCAAAAGTCTCAAATGCATAAACTCATAATATTTAGAAATAAACATTCAATTGGCCAAAGCGGCAACTCAAGTCTCAACATAAACAAAGGAAATGAAAAAGACTCATGAACTACTACTGTCTATCTATGAAGCCTCTAATAATATGAGGGATGTCGGGATAAGACCCCTGATCATCCTAACAAATCTGAAATACTAGAAATAATATGGGATCCTTCGAAAGCAAGGAGGATCACCAAATAACTCTGGAACACGACTGGATCAACGGGGCGCTGATTGATGATCCTGATTCCCTGTATCGGCATCATAAAAGATGCAGGTCAAATCTGAATGTACGAGCATGCAAGGGGAAATCTAAAACATGACATAAGTTTGAACTGGAATTGAAGAAACAACTTACCTCGTCTCAACTCAACTAAACCTCAACTCAATTCAATATAAAAGCAATGACAAAAATGTGATATAAAGAAAATCTTTTAAAACAATAGATAACAACTCAATGTATTGAAAATTACAATAATAACTCAGTTTGTATGTAAAAAATACAAAATAACTCTATTTGAGAGATTCTCTAAACCTACAACCATCACTATGATCTATGTGATGATACAACGTCTCGCCCACGCTACCAGAACTGTCCTATACCTTGCCGGGGTTTAGAACTCCTCAACTAAGTGGATCCACTAAGCTATTCTTAAAAACAATAAGGAATAATCTAAAAAGTATGACCCTTTCTACACACATTGGCTACATGATTTATGAGGACTTTGAGTTATATGAACTCGTCCCCATATCGGTGCTCAATACTACTCCCAAAAATATACTCAGCTCATATGTTTAAAGACATTTTCTCATACTTAAACGTTGAGATTATTACTTAATAGATTTCTCTTAAATGAGATAGTACTCAAAACTCTTCATAACTCATTTGGAAATCATAGTTTCCTCATTTTAAATGTAAAAACATATACTCTTGGGAATACTTAGTTCTCATATATTCATTTTGAAAAATGAACTCAACTCTACTCATCCTCATACTCAAGTACTCAAGTCTTAAAACAAGTTTTAAAAGATTGTAAAAGACTTCTCAAAATGACTCGAAAGAACTCTCAAGACTTAACTCTTAACTCTACCTTGAATTTGAATTATGAATTCAAGGTTATGATTCATGTTATGAATGATCTCTGGATGTTTAGATGTAGTTTAGAGTAGTTAGAATCAGAAGAGAGTAAAGGTACACTTTAAAAGGACTTAGATGAAGCAAATGGCGAAAAAAGGGTGGGGGCAGGCGACCTTGGTGCACTGCTGGCGTGGGGCACCAGAGAACAAAATCTGGCGCACTGCTGGGGTGCACCACCCCAGCCATTTCCTAGGTCAATCCGATAATTTTTTTTGCTCATTTTCTAACCCTAATTAGCCTAAAATTGATTTATTTCCTCAAGTTTCCCTTAGATTCAATTACCCAATACATGTACACACGAATCTACTCAAAATCAACCTCAAACACATAGGATTTATCTCAAGAACTCATCAAACTCATCACAAACGTTTTAAGAACGAAACATCAATAAAACTCATCAAGAATTCAAATCCTTTAACCTCAAGAAACGTAATCACGAATAAATCTACATGATTGACGTGTGGGTGAACGGACCCAACACTATGAGAACTTACATTTCTTGATTTGGCGAAACAAATCCTCGATTCGCAAGAAATCTTGATCGTTCTTCCTTTTCTCTCTTTTTCCTCTTCTTAACTCTCTTTTAAAATTCCAAGCGTAATTAAGATTGTGAAAACTGATCCAAATCATTTTAGACCCCTAAAACATTATCAAAATCGTTTAAAGCTGAGGGGTAAGGAAAAGACCAAAATACCCCTCACTAATTCGGGTAAAATTTCTTAATTGGACATGCATACTTCAAACATGCATATCTCCCTCATCCGAGATCGAAACTTAGCAAACTCGGTGGCATTGAAAAGAGGATTCCAAGACCTTTAATTTAATATGTTATGGGCCACATAACCCATCCTGTACTAAAAGTTATGGTCGTTTGAAGTTGACCCAAAACTCATAACTTTGCAATACTTAAATTAGTTCTTTCTAAATCTAGCTCTTTCTAAGGCGGGATATTACAGTTACAAGATATAAAAAATATTACCGACATTCAAAATAATAAAGCTATAACTAAAGAAGATGAATTCAAAACTAAAAGTCAAAGCTAAAATGGATCCCATAATTTTGAAAAAGTTATACACTAATTAAATTACATTCATTTTTAGAACGAACTAAATAAAATAGGACAAACAAATTGAAATTAATAAAGGGAGTATAATTTATAAATATTTATTTAGTATTTCTTTAGAATTGAACATTGTTAAGAGTTCCTTATCATAAAAGTGCAATGGAAAACAATTACTACTTTTTGTCCTAAATTTCTAAAAAATTATTTATTTTGAAACGGTCAATTTTTTCGCCAAAATAATACTTATTTTATAAAGAAAGATAATATAGTACTCCCTAGTTCATATTGGATTTTTTTTATAATCCAAATAAGGAGAAAAGACATAAAGTCACCACTAAAGTTGTCCAAAAAGACACCTTATCTTTGTGGGCGTTCAGTTACCCCACAAAAGTATTGAATATATTTGTAAAAGGATCATTTTGACTCATTTTCTCACTATGTTTGTGACCACGCACATGACGCACGTGAATGTCCATTTTCTGCTGTCAAAAACCAATTGAAAAGTGTCACATTTCAATTATTTTCTTTATTAATTATTTACCTCATTATTTAAATTCATCATCTTCTCCAAGTTGGGCTACAATTGCCTCAAATGTGTTGAACTTAGTTAATGGCAGATCACGTAAACACTAGCACGAGCAAATATCATTAACATAAACTTGAGAAACATCATTATTCAGAAATAGAATCACAATATACTATTTATATTAGATGCTTTAACAGGGAATACCTCATTAAATTGAAACATCTCAAAAGAATTTCAAACAAGTAATTAATACCAAGTTCAAATCTCCATTAACTAATCAAAAATAGTAACTTTAACATTTAAAATATAACTAACAATTCAAATCTAAGCGGTAATAACAACTGCTCCACCATTTTCTTTAATCTTCTTCTCTGCGTTCTTCGACACCAACTTAGCCTTCACAACAACAGGTTGTCCTATAGGCAAATGTAACGACATGTTCCTGTCGTTGTGGAAAAACCAATGGGAAAGGAATTTGGGCCAAGAAACTTCTTAGTAGTAACTTGGAAAATTCTAGCCTACGCCAGACCTGGACAAAATCTGAGTCAGGGTGAGGTCTAGGGAAATTCGGTAATTGATGAAGAATTTAATTATGAGTTTGATCACTTGAGTGGATAGCCAAGACGTTAAGGAGTCTGTACGGCTTTACGGAATCGAATTCGGGCAAGTAAAACTCCTAAAATTGATCTTGGCGTGAAGGGGTAGTTTTAGAACGTCTAAGTTTGAAGGTGTGTTGTGACATGGAAGCTTGGAACTCAAATTCCGAGTTTCTATCTCCATGCAAGCCGCTAGGGAGGGGCCACTTTGGCAGGATGGGGCCCATCGTGGCGGGCCAATCGCAAATTAAATCGGGGAAAAACCCCAAAAACGTTATTTTCTGCAAAACTTCATTCTTCAGAGCTAAGGGATGACCCAGAGAAGCTCTTATCAGATTCCCTCGAATTCTAGCGCTAAAGGTAAGGTAATTACTCCCCTAATCTATATTTTTATTCTTAGAACTTGGAATCTTGGGTAATTATCGTTGGGGGAGGGTTTTGGCCTGAAGTTAATGGTGGAAAAAGCCCTAGTTGAACATTAGGGTCATGGGTTAATAATTTTGTTATTATCCGGGTAATTAGACCTTGTTTAGTGTTCATTGCATTAATTGCTTATTTTAGATCAAGAGCGAGCTGAAAGACTCCAGAAAGGGAGGGTTCACGTGTCTTAGGAGTATTCGGGCTTGATTTCGAGTTAGGTCATGATTCAATTTCCTGTTGTGGGATATATGCCGGTTAATTGCTTCATTGTATGTGTGAATGTATGTGAATAGGGAATGTGAATCAAATCTAATGAAATGATTATGTGTGAACAATTACATGTCATGAACCTATTACTTGATTGTAGGACTATGAGTATTGTTCATTATGGGTGTGATTGTGACTCTGGTTGTGCTGACTGGATCGGGTGTCACGTTCCGACACATATATTAGATCGAATGTCACGTTCTAACACATATATTGGACCGAATGTCAAGTTCCGACACATGTATATTGGATCGGATATCACGTTCTAACACATTAATAGTTTGGGTGTGGGTTCCATGAGAGGACCACTTGTGATTATTACGTTCATATCTACCTGTTATTGATATAGGGAAGTTGTATGTTGCTCCTAAATGATAACTGAATTATGTATTCCATATATGTATGTTTACCGAGTTGTAATTTTTTGCATGTATTTCACTTACTGGAGTAGCCGCGTGATCCTATCAGTACACCGTGGTTTTGTGTAATGATACTGCACTTGCTCTTTTTTTGTTGAGTACAAGACATCTTCAGGTGGCTATTGACAAACCTCAGTTAGGAGATCTTTGACCGAGACCGGATTAAAGAGTGAGCCAGTTCTTTCAGGCTGCCATGGATCCATCGTTAGTTTAGTCCATTCTTTTCGGACTTAGACTACATGTTTAGACTTTTACTTATGTTTAGTTTTCGGGGTTGCACTCCATCTTTCTTAGACTTATTGATTTGTAGAGTTTTGGTACAATGACTTTCAGTTCTAGGGGTTGAATTTCCGTGATAGTTGTTTGTTAGACTTTCGGAGTTTATGGGAACTCCTCATTTAATTTGTCATTTAAATCTGCTTCCGTATTTTTAAATGCTTTAGTTTCTTAAAATGTTTAGTCGGGGTGTAGTAATAATTCTCCCACCGGAGGATTAGTGTGGGTGCCAATCACGATGATCTGGGTCGTGACATCAAAACACCTTTGCCTAAAACATTGAAGTACCCAATCAATGGAGTAGTACCCTTATTGGCAGTATCATTGTTCTTCACCTCTCGAGGAAGGAGAGACCATAGAGTGTCGATGTTGACAGTGTGGCAATAAGATTTTAAAAGGGGTGAAAATCACGCACAACTTTATTGATGAAACAATGGGTCAAACTGATCTATTAACAAAGGTATATAATACTTTTGTGGGGTAATAAGATGCCCTCAAAGTTAAGGTGTCTTTTTGAAAATTTGGGACAACTTTAATGGTGATTTTATGTCTTTTCCAAATAAGTGAATTGTTTAAAGTTTAAAAGCATTGTTAAGATTTTTTTTGAATACATTTATCTTTCATTTAACGATATTACTAACTATTTTATGTTTTCTAGGAGAATAGTTTAGAAATAATAAAAGGATAGTAATTGAAAATAACCTTTTATTTATATCCTAGAATATTTTTTCAATAAATATATTATTCCTCAACAATTCACTTAATATAATAAACTGAAGAGAGAATATATATTTGTTAAAAGACAAAAAGAGAATAACTTATTTTGAACATCCTTAAACACAATATTGCTTTTCCTTTTAAAAAAAAAAAAATTAAATCAAGAGTGTTCAAGACTTAATATATATTAAACTACTATATTTAATCTATATACTTTGTGCAATTTTTCATTAAAGAGAATTCAACTAATCATCATTATATCTATATATAATTGTTTCACAATTTAATCAACAATTTCAAATTCAACTCTTAAATATAATAAAAATCTTATTAAGGAACGCTTCTCTGTTATACGGGGATCTTATCTTGATCTGTTTTTTCTCTGACTTTCATAACCCAAAGAAAATATTTATAGCTATTATTGTATCAGTTTGTTAGTCAGACAAATCTATTTCTTTATCTTCTTTGGATTCTGATGTTGATAGCTTACGCTTTAGTTGTTTGGATGGTTGTTACATATTGTTTTATAATATAGTGTATTGTATTGTGTTATTTTGTATTCTTTCGTATTGTTTTAATGAATACAATATTTGGATATATAGATTGTATCGTTCTCATTGCATAATGACACACATCTATAATTTAAATGATAGATCTACAAGAAAAGTAGGGTACGCGGTAGAGCTACTATGAAAAAATAGAATAAAAGATGAAATTTGATTATTAAATAATAAATAAAGACAAAATGAGAAGAAAATATTAAGGTAACGACACAATCATACCAAATCGATCGTTACATTAAATGAAAATGAGTCTTTTTGTCGTTATCTAATGATATATTTATACGATACAACAGATTTCAGTGACAATCAAAATAAATATTGTATTTAAACTAACAATACAATACAATACAACGGGTAACAACCGCCCAAACAAGGTGTAAGATATCATACTGAATGTACCATAAATAGTTTAAAAATATTATATTATATTTATTTATTTAATAAAAAATATTTTTTACGGTTTTTTAATCTAAAAATACCTTTTATACCAGACATAACAATTGATAACTTATTTAATGAAACAAACGACTTTATCTTATTAGTCCAAATAAATTTTGGAGAAACTACCTAATGAAATAAATATTTATACCATATTTACTAATACTTTCTACAGTTTGAAATAATTATATTTTATCTTACTAATTGATAATTTCATATGAGTATTTTTTGAGTGTCATAGGACGAAGGCGTGTTGTGAAATGGGAGTATTGATAATTTCATATAAGATACACCTAGATACATATTTTTTGTTACCAGATTCACTGAAATAGGGAGAGAGGCGAGCGAGAATGAGAAGGGAGGTGAGCGAGATTTTTCTATGTATTCCAGACATATGCGAATCACACTACATATATGATTCTAGTGTGATTCACATGTATCTGGAATACTAGACACGCGATCGAGATAGGAGAGTGGAAAACGAAAAGGGAAAAATGCGATTGAGATTTGTCTATGTATCCTAGCTAGATACATATGAATCCACTTGGATACAATGTAAGTAGAACAAATTACTAAACCTAATTTCGACCCTAGGATCTCGAAAAACATGTATTTTGACATATTAGATGTAACGACCTGTTCCCGTCGTTATAGAAAAGCCAACGGGGATTTTTGGGCCGGGAAACTTTTTGTAGTAACTTGGGATTTCCTAGCCTAGGGGGATCAAGAGTTCGACCTAGGGTGGATATTATTAATTATAGTTTGGGTAATTAGGTATTGTTTATTGATCCTCGTGTTATATTGATTGTTTGTAGACCAAGCGAAAAGAATCCGGAAAGGGAAGAATCAGGTAATGATTGGGTGATCTAATAAGAAATTTGATTGCATGAGTAGATAGCTAAGACAATAAGGAATCCATACGACTTTACGGAATCAAATTCGGGCGAGTAGAACTCCCAAAACTGATCTTAGCGTGAATGAGTATTTTTTGAGTGTCATAGGACGAAGGCGTGTTGTGAAATGGGAGTTTGAAACTCTTAAATCGACTCATTGGTTTCGTGTAAGCCGATGTAGCAAGATTATTTCCGCTAGGGCGGGGCCACTATGGCGGGATGAGGGCGGCCATAGCGGGCCAGTCGAAACACACTAACTTGGATCGGGTGCCACGTTCCGTTGCGTATATGGGATCGGGTGTCACATTTGGTGCACTAACTTAGATCGGGTACCACGTACCGGTACACTAACAATTTGGGTATGGGTTCCATGAGAGGACCATTAACTTGACATGACTGTATATCTTGAGAATTTGTGAAATTGTGCGTTGTTCGTAAGTGATAATTGATATTGCATATGTTCGGTATATGCCTGTTTTATAATGTTGTGGTTACTTGCATGTGTTTCACTTATTGGGTTAGCCGCGTGATCCTACCAGTACACTGTGGTTGTGTATTGATACTGCACTTACTCTTTCTTTGTTGAGTACAGGGCATCTCCAGGCGGCTACTGACCGACCTCGTTTAGAAGACCAGTGATCGACTCGAATTCATGGGTGAGCCAGTTCTTCCGGGATTCCATGAGTTCTCTTTTTGTTTACGTCCATATCTTTGGACTTAGACCAGTACTTAGGCTTTCTTATGTTTAATTGGGTTGTACCCATTTCCTTTAGACTTATGATCCTTGTTAGAGTTTTGGTACATGGAATTTCAGGTTCTAGGCATTATTCCTGCATTTGGTTGTTAGACTTTTGTTGGAGTTTATAGGAACTCCTTATTTTCCTTTTCTTAGACATTTAAACCTGATTTCGTATCTTTAAATGCCTTAGTTTTGTTGGTTGAGTTGTTTAGTTTGGGTTGTATTATTGGTTTTCCCACTGAAGGGTTAGTGTGGGTGCCAATAAAGACGGTCTGGGTCGTGACAAAGTTTGTATCAGAGCCCTAGGTTCGTTGATCTCGATGTACCAAAACGAGTCTAGTAGAGTCTTGTGGAACGCTACAGAGATGTTTGTACTTTTTTTCGAGAGATTATAGGACTTTAGGAAATCTCTATGTTTTCTTTTGTGTCCTTCGTGCTATATCTTGGTTCCAGTTTGTATCTGGTGATCCAAATTGGTATCTAATCTCCTTCACTCTTCTTTCCGCAGATGGTTAACACTAGATTCAATGACGTCAGACCCGTAGCTCCCGTCAATGCGCCAGCTGAGCAATCCGCAGCAAGAGGTCGTGTTCGAGGCAGGGGTAGAGGAAGAGCAAGGGGCAGAGGCCAAGCAAGGGTAGCACCTACTAGGGATGGAGCTCCGGTTGATAATCCTCCCATAAAATGAGAATCCTCCTGCACATCATGAAGAGATAGAGGATAATGTAGATATTGAAGATGAGGAGAGTGTTGGACAAGAGGAAGAGGTGCAGGCTGAGACTACATGTATTCCTCCCTTAGACCCAGTGTTAGCTCAGCAGATCATGTCGTTTCTGAAAGGATTGGTTGGTCCTGGAGTCCCTCTAGCAGTGCAAGCTACGCAACCCCCAACCAACCGCCCCATTACTGTTACTAGTCCTAGGGGAGATGAAACATTAGGTACTGATGCCTTTTTCCGTCCATTGTTGGGTTCGGTAATGGCTGGGAATGAACACGAAATGTTGACTAAGTTCTTGAAATTGAAACCGCCGGTGTTCTATGGTTCAGAGAGTGAGGACGCCTATGAGTTCATCCTAGATTGCTAATGAGAGGCTTCATAAGTTGGGAATTGTCCATCAGCATAGAGTAGAGTTTGTGACTTTTCAACTTCAGGGAGAGGCTAAGCAGTGGTGGAGAGCTTATGTGGAATGCAGATCTTTAGTTTTACCCCACTCACTTGGACCCAGTTTCATGCTCTGTTCTTTGAAAAGTATATTCCCCGGACATTGAGAGATCGCAAGAAAGATAGGTTCATGGCTTTGGAGCAAGGTGGTATGTATGTGGCTGCTTATGAGGCTAAGTTCCAAGCTTTGTCTAGATATGCTACGCAATTGGTGACTACTGAGGAAGAGAGGATTGGCCTATTTGTTAAGGGACTAAATTCTGAGTTCCAGGTATTATTTGTTCATATGACCTTATTTGTTCATATGACCTCTGCAGGCAAAAACTTCAATGAGGTAACAGATTTTGTGAAGAAAGTGGAGAAGGTGAGCCGAGACGGTCAGGTTAAGGCATTGGCTAAGAAAGCCAAGAATTCAGGTAACTTTCAGGGTTCTTAGTCTAGAGGTTCAAGGAGGCCGACACTTGCAGCTCGACCAATTCAGTCTGCTATGCTCGCTTCTACCTGTAATTACTCAGGAACTCCACCTCAGAATTGGATTCAGGATAGCCAAAGAGCTGCTCCTTCGGTAGGCAGCATACCATCGTTTGATCGCACTTGTTATAACTGTGGAGAATTTAGACATATGACGAGAGATTTTGCCACCCGCACATGTTGGATTCCGCGCAGCAGCAGACTAGAGCAGTGGTACACGTGGGAAATGGTAATAATGGTTGAGAACGTTCACAGGGTGGCGAGGAGGAAATCAAAGAGGCCGTGGAGGTAGGGGAAATGGTACCGCAGGCAGAGGTACAGTGCAGCCAGGCAGGGAAGTCGCCCGTCATGATGACAAGGCTTAATGTTATGCCTTTTCGGGCAAGACCGATGCGGATGCGTCTGATGTAGTGATCCCAGGTACTATTCTTGTATGTGACCGGATGGCTAATGTGTTATTTGATCTGGGTTTTACTTATTGTTGTTTGTCTATGCGATTTGCCTTAGGGTTTGATATGATTTGTGATATACTTGATACCCCCATCCATGTTTCTACCCCCCGTTGGAGAGTCTGTCATACTCACCCATGTCTATCGTGCTTGTCCTATCTTGTTTATGGGTTTTCAGACTTGGGCTGATTTGGTGATTTCGGATATGACTGACTTTGATATAATCTTAGACATGACTTGGTTGTTCCCTTATTATATTGTGTTAAATTGTAATACAAAATTTGTGACTCTAGAGATCCCCGGTAGGGGAAAATTAGACTGGGAAAGGGTGTACAAACCTAAGCTAGCTAAGATCATATTCTCCATTCGGGCTAGGAAACTGGTAGGGCAGGGTTGTTTGGCTTATTTGGCTCATATTCGGGATGTTGAGCTTGAGTCTCCCTTTATTGAGTCTATCCTTGTGGTGTCAGAATTTAGAGAAGTTTTTCCTACTGATTTGCCTGGTATGCCTCCGAATAGATATATAGATTTCTGCATTGATTTAGAACCCGATACCCGCCCCATTTCCATCTCTCCGTATCGTATGGCCCCGACAGAATTGAGAGATCTTAAGGCTCAAATAAAAAAATTTCTTGATAAAGGTTTTATTCGTCCTAGTGCTTCACCGTGGGGTGCTCCAGTCTTGTTTGTTAAGAAAAGAATGGTAGTATAAAAATGTGTATAGATTACCGACAATTGAATAGGGTCACCATTCGAAACAAGTACCCATTGCCTCAGATAGATGATCTGTTTGAACAGTTGCAAGATGCATCAGTTTTCTCAAAGATCGATCTAAGGTCTGGTTACCATCAGTTAAAGATTAGGCATGAGGATGTGCCCAAGGCGGCGTTTAGAACCCGCTATGGGCAATACGAGTTTCTAGTTATGTCGTTTGGGTTGATAAATGCCCATGCAACTTTCATGAGTTTGATGAATGGTGTGTTCAAATCATTTCTTGATTTATTTGTTATAGTATTTAGTGATGACATTTTGGTTTACTCGAAAAGTGAGGAAAAGTATGCTGACCATCTCCGTATTGTTCTGGGTAATCTTGGGAAACAAAAGTTGTATGCGAAATTTTCTAAGTGTGAATTTTGGTTGACATCGGTTGCCTTTTTAGGGCATGTAGTTCAAAAGAAGGGGTAATGATAGATCCCCAAAATATTAAAGCGGTTAAGAATTTGGTTCATCCAAGCTCTGTGACTGAAGTTAGGAGTTTTGTGGGGCTCGATAGCTACTATTGCCGATTTGTGAAGAAGTTTTCTTCTATTGCCAAAAATCTGACTAGATTGACCAAGAAAGAGGTACCCTTTAAATGGACTGAAAAGTGTGATGAGAGCTTTCAAAAGCTCAAGACTCTTTTGACCACAACGCCTATTCTGGCATTACCGGTGGAAGGTAAAGATTTTATTGTTTATTGTGATGCTTCACATTTGGGTTTGGGTGTTGTATTGATGCAGGTTAAGAATGTCATAACTTATGCATTGCGGCAGTTGAAGGTGCATGAGAAATTACCCAACACATGATTTAGAGTTAGCAGCGGTAGTGTTTGCTCTTAAAATCTGACGGCATTACCTTTATGGTGTTAAGTGTGAGGTGTTTACCGATCATCGGAGCTTGCAACATGTGTTTAATCAAAAGGATCTGAATTTAAGACAGCGAAGGTGGATGGAGTTACTCAAGGATTATGATGTGACCATCCAATATCATCCGGGCTAGGCTAATATGGTGGCAGACGCACTAAGTCAGAAGGCGGTAATTATGGGTAGTCTAGCTTGCTTGAGTGTATCCAAGCGACCCTTGGCTAAGGAAATTCAGACCTTGGAGTCTAAGTTCATGTACTTAGGCATCTCAGAGAAAGGTAGGGTGTTAGATAGCATTGAAGTAAGGGCCACATTCATTGAGGAGATCAAGGCTAAACAATTTGATGATAGCTATTGAAGGAACTCACAAATAAAGTAGTGTCTGGCAAGCACAAGAGACCACTCTTGATGCAGGGGAGGGGGGGGGGGGCTCAATTTTAAAGGAAGGATTTGTGTCCCTAGAGTGGGTGACTTGATTTAGAATTTATTGGCAAAATCCCATGGTTCGCAATATTCCATTCATCCGGGTGTGACCAAGATGTACCGAGACTTGAATCGGCTATATTGGTGGCCGGGCATGAAGAAAAATATAGCGGAATTTGTGGCTAAGTGTCAAAATTGCCAACAAGTAAAGTATGATCACCAAAGTCCTGTAGGTTTGCTTCAGAGAATGCCAATTCCGGAATGGAAGTGGGAAAGAATAGCTATGGACTTCGTGGTTGGTCTTCCCAAGACTTTAGGAAAGTTTGATTCTATTTAGGTAGTGGTTGACAAATTGACTAAGTTAGCCCATCTTATTCCGGTCAGAATAGATTATAATGCTCAACAGTTGGCTAAAGTTTATGTAAAAGAGATAGTAAGGTTGCACGGGGTTCCCCTTTCTATTATCTCAGACCGTGGTACGCAATTCGCATCCAAGTTTTGGAGGAAATTACATGATCAATTGGGCACACAACTCACTTTTAGTACAACTTTCCATCCACAGACGGACAGACAGTCAGATAAGGTAAGATTTAGTGAAGGATGCTCAAGATAAGGTAAGAAACATCCAAGAGAAGCTGTTAGCAGCCCAGAGTAGACATAAAAAGTATGCAGACCATAAGTTGAGGGACATGACATTTCAGACTGGTGAGAAGGTTCTTCTTAAGGTATTATAGAGTAGACATAGAAAGTATGCAGACCATAAGGTGAGGGATATGACATTTCAGACTGGTGAGAAGGTTCTTCTTAAAGGTATTACCTATGAAAGGGGTTGATGAGATTTGGCAAGAAGGGCAAGCTTAGAGCTTGTTATATTAGTCCATTTGAGATTCTTGTTTGTGTAGGGCCAGTGGATTATAGATTGGCCTTACCTCCTAACTTATCTGGAGTTCATCCGGTCTTTCATGTGTCCATGTTGAAGAGATATAATTGAGATGGGGATTACATTGTAAAATGAGACTCAATTGTATTAGACAAGGACCTTCAGTATGTGGAAGAACCGATTGCAATTCTGGATCGTGATGTCCGGAAGCTGAGGACCAAAGAGATTAAGTCCGTGAAGGTTCAATGGAAACATCGACAATTGAGGAAGCTACTTGGGAAACCGAGAAGGACATGCGAGACAAGTATCCCCAATTGTTCGTCGATTCAGGTACTACTTTACTCTAATTTTAGCCTATTTTTCCTAGTTTGTCACTCGGGGATGAGTGATGAGTAAATTGGTATCAATTGTAACGACCTGTTCCTGTCGTTATAGAAAAGCCAACGGAGAAATTTTTTGGGCCGGAAAACTTTTCGTAGTAACTTGGGATTTCCTAGCCTAGTCCAGAATTGGACGAAACTAGAATCATGTGAGTCTAGGGAAACCTGGTAATGATTGGGTAATTTAAAATGGAATTTGATTACATGAGTAGATGACTAAGACGTTAAGGAATCCATACGACTTTACGAAATCGAATTTAGGTGAGTAGAACTCCAAAAACTGATCTTAGCATGAACGAGTATTTTCTGAGTGTCATGGGATGAAGGCGTGTTGTGAAATGGGAGTTTGAAACTCTTAAATCGACTCACTAGGTTTGTGCAAGCCGCTGTGACAGGATTATTTCCACCAGGGCGGGGCCGCTGTGGCGGGATGAGGGCGGCCATAGCAGGCCAGTCGCGAATTAAGTCGAAAATAAACCCCAAAATTGTTATTTTCTGTAAGTTTCGTTCTTCAGATCTAGGAGACGACCCCAGGTGTGTTCTTGATGGTTTTTCACAATTCTTGAGGCTAAAGGTAAGGTTTTTACTCCCCGAATCCATTTTTTAATCCGTAGAACTTAGTTTCTTGGGTAATTATCGAAGGGGGAGGGTTTTGATATGGGAATTATGATGGAAAAAGCCCTAATCTGGGTAGGGGGATCAAGGTTTTGACCTAGGGTGGATATTATTGATTATAGTTTGGGTAATTAGGTCTTGTTTATTGATCCTCGTGTTATATTGATTGTTTGTAGACCAAGAACAAGCTGAAAGAATCTGAAAAGGGAAGAATCAAGTTTCTTAGGGGATTCAAGCTTTGTTCGAGGTAGGTCATGGTTGTGATTTCATGTGGGTGTGATATATGTGAGTAATTACTTCGTTTTAATGCATATATGTATGCTAATGTTGCATTATTGATCACACTAATCGTAAATGAGTATGAATGAAGAATTGTAGGCCATGAGTCAACTCTTGATTGTATGATTATGAGAATGTACATTGTGATTGTGGCTTGTTGAATGGATCAGGTATTACGTTCAAACACACTAACTTGGATCGGGGTCCACGTTTCGACGCATATATGGGATCGGGTGTCACGTCCGGCACATTAACTTAGATCAGGTACCACGTACCAGTACACTAACAATTTGGGTATGGATTCCATGAGAGGACGATTGACTTGACATGATCTTATATCTTGAGAATTGTGAAATTGTACATTGTTCGTAAGTGATAATTGATATTGCATATGTTCGGCTTATGCCTATTTTATAATGTTATGGTAACTTGCATGTGTTTCACTTATTGGTATAGCTGCGTGATCTTACCAGTACACTGTGGTTATGTACTGATACTGCACTTGCTCTTTCTTTATTGGAACAGGGCATCTTCAGGCGGCTACTGACAGACCTCGTTTAGAAGACCAGTGATGACTCGAATTCAAGGGTGAGCCAATTCTTCCGGGCTGCCATGAGTTCTCTTTTTGTTTACGTCCACATCTTCGGACTTAGACTAGTACTTAGGTTTTCTTATGTTTAATTGGGTTGTACCCATTTCCTTTAGACTTATGATCCTTGTTAGAGTTTTGATACATGAACTTTCACGTTCTAGGCATTATTTTAGCATTTGGTTGTTAGACTTTTGTTGGAGTTTATGGGAACTCCCTATTTTCCTTTTCTTAGATATTTAAACCAGCTTCCGTATCTTTAAATGCTTTAATTTTGTTGGTTGAGTTGTTTAGTTTGGGTTGTAGTAATGGTTCTCCCACTGGAGGGTTAGTGTGGGTGCCAATCACGATGGTCTGGTCGTGACATCTGAATGCATCCAAATCTGATCAGATTCATAATATTACAACGTATCTAAATAATTAGCTCATGCATGAGCTTATATTTTGCATTATAAAAATTTCTTTTTAGAATAGTAATATATATTCTCTAGAAGTGGTTGAAACATGATTGCATAGTATATATATTACAAGTATCGACACAAGTGCATGAAAAATAAAATTTAAGTCACTTTTCTTGAGAAATGTAGTTATAGAAGTTGTAAGGGACAAGATTAAGATGTTATGCCAAAAAAATATAACCCCCCCGCCCCCTTCCCCCTTCTAGTCTATATATATTGTTGAATAATCATCATAAAGGATATCAACACTTGTCCTCTACAATTTTCCTATAGTGTCGCTACATCTTTTTAATTCCAAGTCTTTAGTAAAATGGGTCTAAAATCTGTGTTGTGTGCCAAGATAGAAATGAAGGCTAACAAGGATGTATTTCATGATGTTTTTTACAAATAAACCACATCATGTCTCTGCTATGTCCCCTTTGCATGTACAAGGTTTTTGATCTTCTTGAAGGTGATATTGGAACTGTTGGATCCAAAGTTTGTTGGACCTATACCCTTGGTAAGCTAAACATTTAAAAATTCCCTAATAAGTCCCACCCACCCTTGCCCTCCCCTCCCATACTCATTCCATCCTCATAATTTTGTTTTAGATATATACAGATGTTTTTAAAATAATATTATTTTAGTACTTTCATATCGAACACAAAAATAGATAAGAAATCACTATCAAAATGGAGTAGCGGGTGCAGTATATAAAAGTGCAGTGCGTTTACAAAGATTTATCATCCACAACCTACTTGAAAATTTTGGTTCTTTTTACGAATTTGATGCTGATAAATCTGCGAATCTAAAAATTCATTTCGGCCAATCGAATCTTCTCAAACACTCTTCGCTCCTAACTCATTTACGCTTTTTGTATTGACTAAAAATGTCATCCGGCTCCTCATCTAAGTTCAACATATAAGAAAATGCATTTGACCTGCCTATTTACTGAAAAATTCTGCGATAGTTTTTTCAACTATTTTAGCGATTATGATTGGGATAAAGATCTTTTTAGATGGTATTTTAACATGCCAACTCTATTTGGTTTCTCATTTACAATTCTTTTTTTTAGTAAGGCAGATGGGGAAAAGAATATCCCTAAAACAAATACTTGAAGCTATAGATCATGAAAATAAGGTGCTCACACTCAAAGAATTTGAAGGAGATGTAACAGATAAATATGATAGTTTTAAAGCAACTCTTCATATCGAAACAAAAGATGAAATCGATTTGGTAAGCTAGACATTGGAGTATGAAAGGCCAAATGAAAATGTCCCTGAACTTATAAGATTGTTGAACTTCATTGTTGGTATGACCAAAGTTGTTGATGATCATCATGCCAATTGATGGGATCTATGTTGCTTGGACTATTAAAAAATGTCATCAGGTGCGTGTCGAATTCTTTAAAAATAGTGCATTTTTGAAGGATCAGACACAAGTATAAAAATATTTTTAAAGAATTTGAGCAACTTAGGATGAGATCATATATATTCATGTGAGCTTTTACATAAATACGATATGCTTTGTTTGTTTTTTGTCCATGTTGGTTGTGTATTTTTTTTATGTTTTGTTGTTTCTTTCTCATGTAAGTGGTATGTTGTGTTGTGTAATAAGACATAAGTATGAAGTTTATATATATTGATCTTCGCCTCCTCCTAATTTATATTGTGGTATTTTTTTAAAAAAAATTCTTTATAAGGTTGAAGTATATTTTTTAACCATCAGAAATAGTTTAAATATACTTCTTCTATTGTAATTTGTTATTTATATTTGTCTCTATTTAAATAAAAAAAACGTGTATAAAAGCGTAAAATCAAATGACCTAAGGTCACTTTAAAATAGTCAATTCCTTTAGGACCCACTTTGTTTAACCCGGCCTGATCTATTTGTCATCACGTTTCAAGTAGAACCATTGTTTTTGGTCTCGTTAAAAAAAGTATTTTTTATTATAATTAAAAATAATTTAATTTAAATTTTTTTTTAATAATAAAATGATTTACAACTATACTAATATTTAAGAATCATTTTTTACCACAAGCTTTAAAATATATATTTTTTCAAAATAAAACAGTACTTATTTAACTTATTAGCCATGTAGAAAAAAAAAGAATCTTACTTTTAATTTTTTTTTAGATGTCATGTTGTCAATTCATAAGCGTCCGTGAATTTGAAAAATTGTTTGCAAGTATATTGTAAAACACTTCTTTAAAAGTAAATTATATTCAATCTTTTTTTCTCACCCGTCTTTTTAATTATAAAATTCAGATTTATGAACGCTTGTAAGTTGACAACACAACTTTAATTTATTAATATTTTCAAAGAAAAACTGTATTATTAATTTTCACAAAAACAATTACAAATTAATCACGTATACTTTTATATCTATTCTTTTATTATCTATACAAACTGTAATTCAAAGGAATTAAGGAATGGTAATTTAAAGGAATTAAAAACAATGCACATAAAAGGAAGAATTTTAGTTTTTTAGTATATTCAATGCATGAATCTGAGGCAAGACTCTCTTATTAATTTATACTAGACACAGGTGCCTATGCTAGTACAGGCTCAATATCTATTTTTTTTATTTATTTATGTGATATAGTTAGAATTTAGAAAGTTGATAAATTTTAATATGATTTTTAGATATTTTAAATTGTTAATTACTTTTTGTTTGCACAAATTTAATGTGAAGAGGTCCATTAAGATGTCTATAATTAAGGTATTTTTCGTCATCGATTGTTGATTTTGACTCAAAGTAATTACAGTAAACAAATATTACCGACATTCAAAATAATAAATCTATAACTAAAGAATATGAATTTAAAACTAAAAGTCATAGCTAAAACGGATCCCATAATTTTGAAAAATTATACACTAATTAAATTACATTTATTTTTAGAACGAACTAAATAAAATAACATAAAATAGGATAAACAAATTGAAATTAATAAATGGGAGTATAATTTATACATATTTATTTAGTATTTATTTAGAATTGAACATTGTTAAGAAGTATCCTTATCATAAAAGTATAATGGAAAACAATTACTACATTTTGTCCTAAATTTCTAAAAAAAAATACTTATTTTAGAAAGAAAGATAATATAGTACTCCCTCTAGTTCATATTGGATTTTTTATTAATCCAATAAGTGAATTGTTCAAAGTTAAAAGCATTGTTAAGATTTTTTAAAATATATTTATCTTTTCATTTAATGATATTACTAACTATTTTATGTTTTCTAGGAGAATAGTTTAGAAATATAAAAGGATAGTAATTGAAAATAGCCTTTTATTTATATCCTAGAACATTTTTTCAAAAATATATTATTCCTCAACAATTCACTTAATATAAACTGAAGAGAGAATATATATTTGTTAGATGACAAAGAGAGAATTTATAAATTTTTAATATTTTTAATAAAATAACTATATGAACCACGAGCAAGTTTACTAGTAAAAAAATGATAAGTTAGTGATAGCAATAACTTATTTTGAACACTTTTAAACACAATATTGTTTTTTCGAGGTGGAATCATGAGACAACCATTAGTCATAACGTCAGCTTTTCTCAACAGGCCACAGACCATGAACCACACCCCACCAGTATGGGCCGGGGGTCAGTCCACACCTCGTAGGTGGTGGTCGTGGGTCATGCCTGTAACACTGTCCAAGGTCGGCCAAGGTAAGGGTAATTTAGGTAATTCCTATTTTAGTTAGTTTGATGTGAGGTCGTTTTATATTGTTTTAATACACCTATATAAGTAGTTTTTAAGTCATTAACCAACCCATTCACTTCATAAAATCCCAAGACCCGAATCCCTAGCCAACTTTTCCCCAAATAAACTCTCTCTAGATTTCCAAGGAAGAAGAAGAAGAAAGGTGAAGCTAGGGTTGAAGAATCAAGCGTTTCTCCTCAAATTCGTGGTGAATCTTCAAAAAGGTATGGTAGCTCTTCATCATTGGGTAGCCTTCACTCATAGAGCCCTTCCAAAACCCTCAATTTCAAAATTAGAAAACCCAAAAGTTAGGGTTTGACTTCAATCTCATAGATTCCTTTCAAATTCGTTTTAAATGATTGAATTATGTTTGTTTATGGATATATTGATGATTTTAAGATGAATTCCTCAAGAAACTATGAATTCCCCTATTTTCCCAAATTGGATCTTAAAGTGTGGAAATTGATTGATACTAGTAGAATGTTGTAGAATTATGAATGTTATGAATTGATTATTTGAACCATGTTATTATCCATGCATAATGTAGTAATTCTAGATGTGTTGATTGAATGTGATCTATGGTCCTTGAAGGGAAAATTATGAGAATTATGTATGATCATGATATTTATGTACATGCTTTATGAATACTTTGAAAGTAGTGTGATTATGACTATGATGTAATGGTGGTGGTGTTGAAAGTATATTCTCACCCACACACACACTTATGAATGAAGTATGAATGAATTTTATATGACTATATTAATGATGATGTGTTGATTGAAAGACTATTATCAATTGTACACTTATGAATGATAATGACATGTTGTGAGAGGTTTTTCTCACAATATGGGGATTCTTAGGATGAAAGGCTCTTTTCACCTATTGAATCTATGAGATATCTAATGAATGATTTTGGGTTGAGATGGATATTGATAGAGATGGAAACTCATATGTGAGTTGAGGCGAGGTGTCTAGTAACAATCTCTTGAGATGGATACTCATACGTGAGTTGAGGCGGGGTATCTAGCAGCAATCTCCGTATCCCATTTCTCCCATATTAATGAACTCAATTAATGTAATGATAAGTACTTCTGGGGAATAATGCTAAGCACCGAGTGGATATTGATTGAGATGGAAAGCTCATACGTGAGTTGAGGCGGAGTTTCTAGTAGCAATCTCTTGAGATGGATGCCCATACGTGAGTTAAGGTGGGGTATCTAGAAGCAATCTTCTTATCCCATATACTATGTTCCCTCATAGGTTATTAGCTAGTGGATCCACCTAAGCTAAATTAACGGTTCTACCTTAGGTAAGTAGGACTCCTTTTTCGGTGTGGGTAACACCGGATTCCATGATTTGCGCACATGGATTATGTCGGTTAAGGCTTACCCCCACAATGAATGATAATGAACTATGGCTTATCAAGAATGAACTACTTAGTGTGGGTGGGGGTATGAGACTTCATCCATGCATTGCACAAGTAGGCTTTGAGAGTAGTTATGGTGTGTTCGCACAAGTAGGTTTTGAGAGTAGTCATGGTGTGTTCCTTTATGTTATAATGACTTATGAAAAGAATATGCTTATGATGATGCTACTAAGTATGTTGATATGAAGGCTAAATGTAATGATGAATGATTAATATGGATTGTTGCTAAGAGTTGCTTTCCTTTATATGACTTATTAAATGTGAATGTTCCTTGTTTATGAGTATGAACAAATGATGAGATTAATGAATGATGAGTATGGGATCTTATCTATGCATTGCACAAGTGTAACTTAGGATTACTTATGAGATGGTTCTATTATGCTATGATAGTATGAACAAGAATATGAATTATGAACTATA
>NW_006239886.1:24286-29234 GCF_000226075.1 Solanum tuberosum
GATGATTTGAGGGTATTTATGGTATGTTTCTATTATGATATGATGACCTATATGTTGAATATGCTTGTGACTTATGCTTTTATACTAAAGTGCATCATGATTCTCAAACTTAGTAAAGTGCATGGTTTTCAACTAAATGTCCTTTTTAGCATGTTTTCAAGGTTTTTATGCATGACTATCATACTTGGTGCATTTTTGTACTAACCCATATTCTCTACATTTTTTCCAAAGTGTAGGGTTTGGCGATAATGACTTCCATCCTCATGGCTAGGTTCATAGTAGATCAAGAAGATAAGTTATGGTGATTCCTCATAGCATTTGAGGGCTTGACCACCATGTCCTTTAAATCCTTCTTTTATGTTTTAGACTTTTGTATGGGCTATGTCCCAAAGTTTTAGTTTCAATGGTTATAGATGGTTTGAGACAAAATCTAGACTTCTGCTTGCTTTTATAAAAGACTTCAATTGTATGGATAAAGTTTTAAAATTTCAGCATCATTTCTTTTATCTTATGTTATGATATGCCAAGGGCTTGTATGAGACCCCTTCGGGGTCAAGTACACCGTGTTACATCTAGGGGTACCCTTGGGTCATGACAGTTGTATTTGGTCTATTTATTTGTGATTGTTTTAGGGAGATTTTTTATTTGCAAAATATGAGTTGGGATATTATTGAGGCAAGATTTCGCTAGAGTAGTTCTACCTGCTAAGTTGAGGAATTTTATCTTCCATCTCGCTAATTTCGTCTGCATATTATCAATGATAAACTGGAAGTTATTGTTTGTGACTCTTTCATGAGAAATTGGTATACCTAGGTATTTCCCAAACTTATTCCCACTTTTTATGTTAAGTTTGTTCGATATGAAGTTACTTATAGAAGTTGAACAATTTTTGGAGAACAAAAGGTTCGATTTTTTTGTGTTGATCACTTGCCCTGAGGAGTCGCAAAAAGCTCACATTTAATACTAAGTCATCTGCAAAGAAGAGGTGTGAGATTTTGTGCCCTTTGTTGGAAATCTTTATTGGGGTCCAATTTTTTAATTGAACTTCTTGGTCTATTTTCCTCGATAGAACTTCCATACAGAGGATGAATAAGTATGGTGACATTGGGTTCCCTTGTCGTATTCCCCTTGATGGTTTAAAGTATTCCGTTTTTGTTCCATTTATTAGTATTGCCATTCGGCTAGTAGATACACACGACATGATTAGTTTGATTATGTTACTAGGGAAATTAAAGAAGTGGAGGGTCTCCTTTATGAAAGATCACTCTTATCAAAAGCCTTTTCTAGGTCAATTTTTAAGATTAGATTTGCCTTCTTTCCTTTCATCTTTTTAAAGTGTGAGATGATTTCATGGATTATGATGGCATTATCCATTGCATGCCTGTTTTTTAAGAAGCTTGATTAACATGGCCCAATCATTTTTTCCATGAGAGGCCTAAATCGTTGAGATATTATCTTTTTTTTATTACTTTGTAGGTGGTGTTGCACATGCTTATTGCCTGAAGTCCTTTAAATTATTTGCGTTCTTTACTTTTGGGATTTGACATATAGGTGTCGTTGATTCCTTCAAGAATACTCCCTTGTATGAAAGAGTTTTGGCATAGCAATATAATGGACTTACCTACTATGTTCCAGTATTTTTGGTAAAAAAAAGGATGAAGTCCATCCGGCCCAGGGGACTTTAGGGGTTGGAAGGAGCGCATGGCCCTGTGGACTTCTTCTGCTGAAGGAGTTACTCCAAGGTTTTGGAGTCCTCCAAGATTGTTCTGGGTGTTTAGTTTTATCTTCTGTAGTTTTGAATAGAGATGAGAGGTATAAAAGAGTTTATTGAAGTAGTTAAAAGTACTTATTTTGATTTCATTTTGATTGTATATCCACTCCCTTTCCTCGAAAAGCAGGGCTACAATTTTGTTTCTTCCCCTTCTATTTAAGGTGGTTGTGTGGAAGAATCTTGTATTTCCATCTCCTTCATTTACCCAATTCACTCTTGATTTTAATTTTCAGAATTCTTCTTCAATTCATAGGAGATGGTTATATTCTTTGATAAGGCTATCTTCAAGTTGTATAAGAAAAGAATTATAGGCATAATTTGAGGATTTTTGGATACCTTTTAACCTTTTCATTATTTTCCTTTTTTTGCAGAAAATGTTTCCAAAAGTAGTATAATTCCATTCTGTTACCTTTTTTTGGAAGTTTGCTATAGATAATTGAATATTATTGTCCCCTCCCACGAGTTGCAAATGATCTGTTGTAGGTCCGGGTGGGTGGCCCACATAGTCTCGAATCTAAAAATTTTATCCCGTTTAAGGTTCGTAAGGGGGGATAAAGTGAGAAGGAGGGGACAGTGGTCAGAGTGGGTACGAGATAAGTGTTGTACTTGCGAGAATGGAAATTTATGAATCCAGTTGTCGTTCACAAGAAATATATCTAATCTTTCATGATAAGTTGAGACTTATTTTTAAATCTTTTATTTAGCCATGTATAACGGTCTCCCTTAAAGCCCAAGTCTATTAGTTCACAGAAGTTAACTGTGTCCCTAAATTCTTTTGTACTATTTCTATTAATAGGCTTTCCCCCACTTTTATCCGCTACTCCTAGTAGCTTATTAAAGTCCACCTTAGTAGCCAGTTTCCTGAAAAATTTTCTTTTATAGTTCTCAGATTTTTCCAAAGAATATTGCCAGAGTTTCTATACGTACTAGCATAAATACTACTAAAGAGCCATGAATTATTTGTTGAGCGTACCTTAACCATCGCATGGATTTCCTGCCCTGTTGTAGCTATATTGTCTAACTCAATGATTTCGTCGTCCCACAGCATCACCAATCCTCCTGAGTTACCGTTTGCTGGAACTTGTATCATAGTATTGAAAGGAAAGTTGTCAAGTAAAGGTTGATGGTCCTGCATTTTGGTTTCGACAAGGGCTACCAGAGGAGGTTTATGCCAGTCTATAAGGGATCTAAAATCATCCTCGTTACATCCTCTACGGTTCCAAACTATTAAGTTCATTGATCTGTTTATAGGTGTTGTGTTCTCCTTTAATTCCCTCTCTCCCTCCATTATTAGGGATGAGTTCATTATCTCTCTTTGAATATTACTATTTTTATGTCCTTTAGTACGGTTATTCCGATCGTGTTTCCCTCATCAAGGCTATGGCATCTTCTACTTCCTGCAAATCTACTTCTTCGTTTCGGTTTGGTACTGTACGAGGGAGGGGGGGATTTAGTTGATGGGGTGTTACCTGAGAGGTTGTCGCTGAGATGTTGGGGACTACTTGGGGATTTACGAGTTGTTTGGCAATATCTTCTTCCAAAAGTTTGGGATGAGAGGTAGTTGAAAGTGCCATCGAAGCACTTTTTGAGTTTAAGTGGTGAGGAATAATTAGCGTAGGACCCTTAGGTGTAAATTTGGGATTTTTAGTAGGATTTGTAGCAGCCATTCTAGGGGTCGCCATAAGGGTTATTTTAGGCCTCGTCCTTTTCTGGATTTTTTTTAATTTTTAAAATTTTCTGGCTGTTTAGTGTTTGAGTTGACCTTAATTTTTCCCAGTGCCTGTTGCTCTCGCATTATTTGCTTATCCTCCCTCTCTATTTTGTCGTTAGGTCTTTCTACTACACCAGCTGGTTTAATTGTACATTATGTATTTCTTGTGTGTCCACAGGTGGAGCAAAGTATATATGTTTGACCCTTCATATACTAAGGATTGATTGTGATGTATTCCAATACGAATGCATTTTTTGACTGGAACTTCAACGCATATCCTTGAAATGAAAGATACAGTACTCTTAACTAACCGCCGTTTCTCCATTGCTACCCTTTCTTATTTTCTCTATCTAGATACAGAGACCCCACATGAATGATGACATGTCGAAGGGAACGAGATTAACGTCAGAAGTGATCCATCTTAAAGAAGCAAAATGGATCGAACATATTAATCTCAACAATGGACCAAGGCTTGGACATACGAAGAAAGAATGATCAAAGAATGCTAGTCATGATGAAATAATCGACCTAGAGGCAACGCCAAGCGTTACTCTTTTACTATTAAATGATATTTAATCAGCTATTTATCATGAATGAAGAGCTTATCTATCAAATCCTAAAAATCCATCCTTGTGAAAGTTGAAAAACTATCATATGGTACATCATCAAATTCTCATTATTGAAGGATCCGCCTCCCCTCCATTTCGTCAAGTGCACGTCTAGATTAGAGACATGTGTCATATTTAAAGTTTAAAGGTCAAGATTATATCATATGAATAAATATCATAACCATAGTTAAGTCAACTAATTTTAGAAAACTACTCTCCAAATTTGGTAAGGATTACAATATATTCTATACAAAATTTGATATTTATTAATATCATTAATTTCATATTATATTTTTCTATTTAAATATTAAAGTGTAAAATTTTAGTTTTAAACCAATTATTTTTAAATGATAAAAGATTGTTATTGTGCGTTCTTTTGATTACTTCTTAATTACTTCTGATCAATTCCAACGTTCTCCTTTTTTTTGGGATCATTTTTCAGCTTATTTAATTCTACTAAACAATTGCTAGAACGGAAAATGATTTTTTTTGTCTATTGCTACAGTACGTTTTTCAAAAAAAAATAAAATAAAAAATAATTGGAGTGGATTAGTAAGATAAATAAAATAGATATCTTCTTATTTCTTATAATAAAAATAGTGACTTTCTAAGGAAAATATCAATAGTTGAGTGACTTTTGAGTTATAATCATTAATTTCATATTATATTTTTGTATTTAAATATTAAATTGTAAATTAAAAACATAATATGAAATTAAAGATATTTATAAATATCAAATCTTGTATGGAATATATTGTAATTCTTACCAAATTTGGAGAATAGTTTTCTAAAATTAATTGACTTAACTATGGTTATGATATTTATTCATATGATATAATCTTGACCTTTAAACTTTAA
>NW_006239886.1:29616-35590 GCF_000226075.1 Solanum tuberosum
CATAGAGAACATGAAACTCTCTTTATTCTCAACAAACCATAGATATCACCTATGTACAGGTTGTACAGACTCTCTAAAAATGATGTTGTACTCGTATTGAATTCTCTTAAAATACACACACCCATCCATATTTTTTTAAAAGTCTGAGCAACATAAGATATTACTGGTTGACATGATGAGTGTCGACATCTTTAGTCAAATTAACGGCCATTTGCAAATAAGAAAAAGGTTCTGG
Source organism: Solanum tuberosum (assembly GCF_000226075.1). Taxonomy (NCBI): domain Eukaryota; kingdom Viridiplantae; phylum Streptophyta; class Magnoliopsida; order Solanales; family Solanaceae; genus Solanum; species Solanum tuberosum. Next base: position 29,852 of record NW_006239886.1, read on the forward strand.
AACGTCTTCATTCTGTTTCTCATATTGGATAGTCCATATAACCAAGTTGTTTTCTTCTTCATTTTCAATATGAAGAGTTACTTTGAAAGCCTTGTATTGCTCCATTAAATTACCTTTAAATATATTGTATGTCACTAACCTTTTTTCCTCATCTATGGCTTCAATAGACACCTTCACAACCTTCTCTTGCCCCTCTACATTTTGTGCACAAAAAAAAAGGATTTTTAAGTGAACATAGTCTAGACATTGAAATTTTGTAGGATTCTACCATGCGAGTTCTATTATAGTTAGGGTTTTCCAAATATCCTAACTAAAGGGTAATATATTCCTTTGAAGAGGCATCTCAAAATATCCCATAAACTCTTGGGTATTTATAAAGACCAAGATCTCGAATATACCATATATTGATATTCATAAAGAGATCAAAAATGTCAAAGCCTTCTTGATAATCAAATACTTCAAGAAGATTTACAAATCCTTTCATAGAGATAAAGTCCAAATCATCCTAGCTCAAGAAATACGCCACTAACGACCCTCGAATTACAGAGATCAATTCATCCTGGTTAGAAAAATATGTCACTAACGACCCTTGATTCAAGAAATCTTAAGAGAGAGAATAATTTAGGGAGGAATAAAATTGTACTTCAATAATATTCTCATTTCTTCATATTTTATTTATGATTAATTTATTTTCAAATATTTAAAATTTGTTGCAAACATGTACCTACCTCACACAAAGATTATCTCTAGATCATCCTAAACTTAATACGTTTTATATATATTTAATATATGCCTTTGTTATTTTCTATCTTAGTTCCCCTCTAAACATGCCGTTTGATCATATAGCCTTGAACCCTTCAATAATGATGTGACAAAAAGCGTGAATATATTCTCTGATCAATTAAAAGAAGTGATTATAAAATATTACCGACGGTAAAATTATTTTCTGATCAATTAAAAGAAGTGATTATAAAATATTATCGATAGTAAAATTACAGTTGATGACTGCGTCAACGGTACCCCAATTTCCTTCATGCAAATCGATAGCTTGAATAATTTGTGGTACAACATTTGGTAAATGGTGTGGTTTGTTCTTAAACATTTCATGAAACAAATCCTTACAACCTTTTGATCTCTGTTTGTGATATCAATTTTCCTTTCAAACCCATTTTTTTTTCCTTTTGGTGATCACTTATTTGATTTTGCAATATAGAAATAGTAGTATTGTTGGAAATATTGATGGATAAAGAATCAGAAATAAAAGTCCTTATATAGTTGCATTTTGGGGGATGGTCAACCCCCTCTACAATTTTGTGCCAACAGAGATTATTACAATTATTTTCTCTAATAAGTTGTGGATTTATATTATAGTGACAAACTTAGATTTATTGAAACGTGTGATTTCTTGATTTAGCAATAAAATATGTTGGACATGACAATTTAATTAGTATATTATTAACAAACTAAATGTATATAATTGAAGCTTACACTTGTACGTTCTCGGACATAAAAATCTACATACTTTTTTCAGGCAAAATGCTCATATATGTCATCGAACTTTGAGAAAGTCTCATTTATACCAACCGTTAAAAGTTTAACTCATATATGTCATTTTCGTTTGAGAAAATACTCATCCATGTCATTATTTATTAACTGAAATGACATAGATGACCCAAACTTTAAATGAATGACATAGATAAGTATTTTCTCAAAATCCGATGGCATATTTAAGTCTTTTCCCAAACTTGTTTTTGTTTGATATAATAGATGGGAGCAGCTTGAAAAATAATAATCACATTTTACTTAGTCCCGTCTAATAATTGATTACCTCATATTAAGAGGAAGTTGTCATGATGTGATTATCGATGCTTCGTCACATCCATTTTAATTTTTTCGTCTTACATTTTGTAGTCTGTTTTAAGAAGATTATCTTTTTCTTTTGATAGTTTTTTAATTCTAACTCTTCAAAGGAAATGTTAATATCATAAGTAAGAAGAAGTTGTCATGTGTGATGAAGAATAATTAATTAATTAGCAACTTCATCACACATCCATTTTAATTTTTTTTGTAGTCTGTTTTAAAAAGATTGTCTTTTTCTTTTGACAATTTTTTAATTCAAACTCTTCACATGATATGTTAATATCAAAAGATTAAAAAACATTTTAATACATTCCACATATCTTTAGTTTAAGATCACAAGATTCAAAAATATTCTCTACATTCTTAAAATATATGCTAAATCAAAATCAACAACGCAACATATCCCGTGCGTATTAAATCAAAATAAGATAAACAAATTAAAATAAACGGAGTGCAGGATCTCGATGACAATGAAACCATACAAAACTATACTTGAGGATGATATTATATGGGGTGATAATGACATTTATTTCTCCACTTTATTTTTATGTTGTCACGCTAAACGAAGAGGTGACCCGGTAACTATACTTTTAACATTTTTCGAAAACATTTTTTCATAATTTATTTATCAAATAATTGAGCATGATATCTTAAATAAGTTTCTAGTTTGATTTATCACATGGAGACAACTTTGAAGATTTTAAGTTTACTTCTAGTCAGTGACAAAATTAAATTTTTTGTTAAGTTAATATTCAAAATTTAAAAAAATAAATAATTTGTTTTCGATATATAGGTGTATCGACTCAATTTTGTATTTATGAATGGAATCATTTACAATTTATTTATTTTTTAAAATGAGATTTTTATTCATTCAAAATTTAGATTTATTTACGATAACATGTCATTTATAAATTAAAATTCATACATCTTTACACGAAAAGGCAGGTAGCAAAAGAATGTGTATGTAATTATCCCTTGAGCATCCTTAAAAAAAAATTTAGTGTTCAATATTTAATAAATATGTAAAAATAATGTTTATTATATGTAATATATATTTATTTTTTTAATGTAGAGTGTTCAATTAATCACCTTATATTATCGTACCTTTGACATTGCTTCTAATCTAGTCCTATATCATGTTTTTATAAGCTAAGGTTGGGAGATAATTTTACATATTTAATTATATATTAAAGTAATGTATTATGAGTTCTCTATTATCCATGCTTAAAGTGGAAACATCAAGAGTAGACTAAAAGAATATTGCTTGTTCAAAATAATGAATTAAAGTAACATATCTTATTTATGCTCTGACTTTCATAGACCAAAAAAATAATCTAAAATTATTATCTTCTTGTCAATTAGGCAAATCTATATTTTATTTATCTTAGATCCTGAGAAGATATCATATTTCCTAAATCTGCTGTAATTCATACTTTAATTAGTCAATTTATTCGCATTTTAAGTGGTCACATATATCTTTTCTTATGTAAATTTAATTATAAAAATGTAAAAATATTTTATAGTATTAAAAACAAATATATTGAGAGATATATGGAAGAAGAAATATTAGTTAACAAATTTAATAGGAAAAATATATATAAATAATTTATACAAAAAGTTCTTGCAAAAATGAATTCAGAATTATTGATCATTTGGTTAAAAATAAATAGTAATGTTTTTATTAGTAATTGTATTTAGATGTAGTTTTTATTCATAATGTATAAACTTTTTAAATCTTAGATAGTTAAAAGACTTTATACATTTTTAAATGCTTACTTATATCTGAGTTTTGAAGCTCGATCAAATAATCAGGTTATGCACTTCACTAAATTTGAGTGCATCTTTATTGATAGGTTCTATCTTTAAGGACACAAACAAAATATTAGCTCAAAGCAAATGTAAATGATAAGTTTATACATTTATATAACCAGATTTGAAGGAAGATAAATATACTATTAGGAATAAGGATTTCAAAGACCATATCTCAAAGACATTCCCTTCAAATAATTTGAAGAGGAGTAGATTTTATGATAAATGATAATTTTAAATTGGCTGACCTATGTCATTATCAGTGAATGGGGATCACTCGATACAATTGCTGGCTAAACTGCAATTCATTGCAAGTATACCATTGAGTGAGGGTTGTATAGGGATAAAATAGATGTGACAGTTGATCGTATTGAATGATGACATGTAGAAGGGAACAAGATTAATAAAATTAACGTCAGAAGTGATCCATCTTAAAGAAGCAAAATAGATCGAACATAGTCTCAACAATGGACCAAGGATTGGACATACGAAGAAAGAATCATAAAAGGATGCTAGCCATGATGAAATTGACCTAGAGGTAACGTTGGGCGTTACTCTTTTACTCTTAAATGATATTTAATCAATTATTTATCACAAGTTAAGAGCTTAGCTATCAAACCCTAAAAATCAATCCCTATGAAAGTTGACAAACTATCATATGGTACATCATCGAATTCTCATTATTGAATACTTGAATTTCTCTCTCTATGAATATCAATATTTGTTCAGCGGCTTTAAATTTTCATATCAAAATCGTTTGGAGAGATCTTAGTTGAAAATATTGTTTGTATTAGGCCAACACAAGCTACATGTGAGATCTTAACTTTACTTTCTTGCATATTTATTCATCTCGATCAATTTGATATACATATCATACAAAACTTGTTGTCACCCCCCGAGCCTACACCTGGGCGGGACTGACACTCGAGAACCATTGTTGGCCCAAAGCGAACCCTTGGCCTGACTAACTTACTCAGCGGAAGACTTTAAGCATTAACAAAAGAACTCAAATGCAAGATAATTCAACTGTCTCAAACTAAACTCATAATGTTTTAGAAATAAACATTTAACTTAGCCAAGGTGGCAATTCAAAACTAAACATAAGTCAAAACAAGATAACGACAAATGAACGAACTGACTGTCTATCTATGAAACCTCTAATAACTGAGATGGATGTTGGGACAAGACCCACGACATTCTAATGAACTAAATACTAAAAAACAATAAAAAAGGATCCTCCGAAAGCAAGGAGGCTCACCAACAAACTCTGGAGCTCAACTAGAATCAACGATGCGCTGGATGCTGATCTTGGTTACCTGTGTCTGCATCATTAAAAGATGCAGGCCAAATGGCATCAGTACATTGAATGTACGAGTATGCGAGAGGAAATCTAAAACAAGACATAAGCTTGAAAGGAACTGAAAGAAACACTTACCTTGGCTTTACTCAACTCATGAACAACTTAACTCAATATAAAGTAATAAAACACATGCAATATATAGAAAACCTTTAAAATAGTACAAAACAACTTAGTTCGTTAAAGAAAATGCAATAAAAAACTCAACTTTACTCGTATAATAAAGTAATATAGTTTCTGTGGGAGTTTCTCTAACCGACAACCACCACTATGAGTCTAAGTGGTGATACAATGTCTTGCCCACGCTGCCAAAACTGTCCTATACTTTGCCATCATATAGAATGCCTTAACTAAGTGGATCCATCTAATGCTAAAAATCACTTAAGGAGTCATCTAAAAAGTATGATCCTTTACTACCCATGATGACTACATGGTTTATGGAGAGGTGAGTTATCTGAACTCAAACTCGTCCCCATATCGGTGCTCAATACTACTCCCGAACTACTCAGCTCATATGTTTAAAAACATAAATTCTTTCTTTGGTTTGAGATAATTACTCAAAACTTAGCTTAAAAGCTCTCTTGGAATTGATGTTCCCTTTCTTGCTCTAATGTGAAAACATTTACCCTTTAACTGAAAACTAGCTCAAAGGCTCTTTTGCAATCAAGGTTTTCTTTTTCTTCTTTAAATGTGAAAACATTTACTCTTTAACT
>NW_006239886.1:35872-39366 GCF_000226075.1 Solanum tuberosum
TGAATTGAATTATGGATTCAAGGATTTTGATTTGTGATAAGAAAGATCTCATGAGGTTTAGGAGTGTGTTTAGATAGTTAAACATGAGAAAAGATCAAGAAATCACTGTCTGGAAGCAAGTTCGCGACATGGAGATGCTTTTAAGTATTTGGTTGCGAAATAAATTTTGAGGCAGAGCGGTCCGTGACCGCTTCGCGACGCGTAGACGAATTTTTCAATCTTGAGGAACAGATCCGCGATGGGGACCTGGTACCCAGATTTGCCCGACTTCTTCCTTTTTCATTTTCCAGCCTCAATTCGCCTAAACTCGATTCCTTTTCCCAAATTCTCTTTAGATTCAGATACCCAACATGTATACACAAGGATCTAATCAAACACAACTCTAAAATCGACTATAAACTCTCAAGAACTCCTCAATCTCATCCCAAATTCAAGAACGAAAGCAATTAAAAAATATAACTCAAGATCATCAAAGTCTCAATATTTTAGGACGAAAATCATACTGAAATAAACATGTTTGGCGCGTGGGTGAACGAACCCAAAGCTATCTGAACTCACATACCTCGTAGGGATCACCTCTTGATGAAATCCACGAGTGATTTCTTGTAAGTTCTTGACGATTCTTGCTCCTTCTCCTCTTTTCTCCTTTTTTTTTTCTCTTCTCTAAAACCCTAACTCAATATGGTAAAAGCGTAAACTGAATCCTATCAGTTTAGACCCCAATTAATTACCAAAAATGAAATTAAGTCATGGGGTATGGAAAAGACCATAATGCCCTTCAAAAACCCGGATTAGACTTTCCTTAATTGAACATCCCAACTTCCAATGGGCATATTATACTTGTACGAACTCAGAATCATGCAAACTTGGCGGTGTTGGAAAGATAATTCAAAGATATTTCCCACGGTATCTGGAAGCACACCTAATTCATCCCGAGCTAGGAGTTATGATCATTTGAAGTTGACCAAAAACTCAAATTTAACATAACTTAACAAATTTCCCGATTTTTATTCTTTCCAAAAAAATAACTCTTTCTAATTCTAGCTCTTTGTAGCTCTTTGTAGCTCTTTCTAGTTCTTTCAGAAAGCGAAGTGTTACAATATCTCCTCCTTGGGAACATTCATCTTCGAATGAGATTACTCTTACTAGGCTAAGGGTGTAACATCTAACATTCAGCTCAAACACCCAACAAGCAATGCAAAAACAACATGCCAACTAATAAATAAATACTAAGAAAAAGATTAGTACCTTGATCTGGAATTTCTTCGATTTCAAAGAGATCTGAATATCTCTTCTTCATATCCTCCTAAGCTTCCCAAGTAGCTTCCTCAACAAACTGGTTCCTCCAAAGAACTTTGACTGATGCTGCTTCCTTAGTCCTCAACTTGCGAACTTGACGATCTAGAATCTGAACCGAAATCTCCTCATAAGATAAGCTATCCTTGATACCAATATCTTCAGTTGATATTATAAGTGAAGGATCTCCCATGCACTTCTTCAACATGGAAATGTGAAAATACCGGATGAACTGCTGCTAAATCTTGTGGTAACTCTAACTCATAAGCTACCTTTCCAACCCTTTTTGATATTCGGCCAGGACTAATATACCGAGGGCTAAGTTTCCCCTTCTTACCAAATCTCATAACACCCTTCATGGGTGAAACTTTCAAGTAAACCCAATCATCTACTTCGAACTCTAACTTCCTTCTCTTAACATCAGTGTAGGATTTCTGAAGACTCATCGCTGTTTTCAACCTCTTTTGAATGACTTTCATTTTCTCCATAGCTTGATGAACTAAGTGTGGTCCTATCAACATTGCTTCACCAACTTCAAACCATCCAATAGGAGATCTGTATCTTCTCCCATAAAGAGCCTCATATGGAGCCATTTGGATGCTAGTATGGTAACTATTGTTGTAAGCAAACTCAATGAGAGATAGATGATCATCCCCAATTACCCTTGAAATCAATCACACAATCTACCTTGATACCTCAAAATACCATCTTCCCCTTGTTCAAAAGCCATCACTTTTTGCTTATGAACACTTGCCTTTAATTCAAGCAATAAATGATATTGGTCTTGCTTCTCTTTTACTTCTGACACTAATGATGATTCAGCCCCATTCATCACCACTACTCCTCCTTCTATGTAATTCATTAGTCTAACTCCTAGTCGTGTAAGTCTATGCACCTCTTTTGCTAACTTTTTCTTATCTTCCTCAAAATAGGCGGTACTATCCATAGATAACCTGCTCAAGGCATCAACTACAACATTAGCCTTACCTGGGTGATAGAGAATACTCATGTCATAATCCTTAAGTAATTCTAACAACCTCCTCTGTATGAGATTAAGCTCTTTATGAGTAAATACATACTGGAGACTCTTGTGATCGGTGAACACATCCACATGAACACCATAAGATTATGCCGCTATAATTTCAAAGCAAATACTACGGCAGTCAACTCTAGATAATGGGTTGGGTAATTCCTCTCATGAACTTTCAACTGTCTGGAGGCATAAGCTATAACTTTGCCATTCTGCATTAACACATAACCCAAACCAACTCTGGACGCATCGCAATATACAAAAAAGCCTTGCGTACCTTCTGGTAAGGTCAACACTGGGGTAGTAATCAATCTCTTTTCCAATTCCTAAAAGCTTTTCTCACAAGCTTCAGACCATTGAAATTTCACTATTTTCTGAGTTATCTTGGTCAAAGGGGATGAAATAGATGAGAACCCCTCTACAAACCTTCTATAATAGCTAGCCAAACCCAAGAAACTCCTGATATCAGTTAGAGATGTGGGTCTAGGCCAATTATACACTACCTCTATTTTTTGGGTATCAACTTTAATTCCATCTCTATACACAATGTGGCCTAACAATACCACAAATTCAAGCTAAAACTCACACTTAGAGAACTTGACATACAATTCTCTATCCTTTAGAGTTTGGAGAACTATTCTGAGATGACTAACATGATCTTCTTCATTCCTTGAATAGATTAGTATGTTATCAATGAAGACGATAACAAACATATCTAAATAAGGCTTGAATACTCTATTCATAAGGTTCATGAATGCTGCAAGCGCATTGGTCAAACCAAATGACATAACTAGGAACTCATAATGACCATATTAGGTCCTGAATGTTGTCTTTGGAATATCACATTTCCTTACCCTCAACTGATGGTAGCCTGATCTGAGGTCTATCTTAGAGAAACAAGTAGCACCCTGAAGCTGATAAAAAAGATCATCAATTATCGAAAGAGAATACTTATTCTTGATGGTAACCTTGTTCACTGGCGATAATCTATACACATCCTAAGGGAACCATCTTTCTTTCTCACAAACAAGACCGGAGCGCCCCAAGGTGAGACACTTGGTTGAATAAACCCCTTATCAAAGAGATCTTTCAACTCTTTTAACTCTGCTGGTGCCATTTTATATGGAAAAATAGATATAGGACGAGTATCTGGAAGAAGGTCTATACC
>NW_006239886.1:41718-44205 GCF_000226075.1 Solanum tuberosum
CTACGTTATGGCCATGCTGGCCTAGTTTGTTGGTTTGCTGAAGCTTGTTAGTTGTGTGATGCATTGACTTGTTATATACATGTTTTTAGTTTTGGTATAGAGATCATGGTGGCCTTGACGGCCCAATCAGGACTTCTGTGCTAGATGACAATTTCTTTATATGAACTCTTGGGAGTAGCTGTTTCTTTTGTAGATCTGTTGACAGGGGCCTTGCCGGCCAAGGGCTTAGCTTTAAGCCGAGATATACTTGTTTGTTTTCTTAAATGCATGTGACTGCCATGCGCTAGTAGCAAATAGTTCAGCAGGGTCGGCTCGGGCCTGAGTTTTGGCCTTAGGAGCCAGTTGCGCCCCTTGAGTTTGGGGCGTGACAGCAACATACGGAGTTACAAAGGATAAACTCGCTCTTGGGTCTATCAAAGCATAACCATTAAAGTTAAAGACTTGGATCATACCAGTGACAACATTTGGCGAGTCCTCTTGCTCTTGGCGACTAGTGATAGCATACAGATGGTTTCCTCTTCCGCCTGCCCCTGAAGTAGCTTATCTAGATGCAACCCTATCTGGTAACTGATGAAGATTGGGCTCTATTGCCCTGATTCCCATTACCTTGGACGTTCTTAGGGCATTATTTCATGAAGTGACCCTCTTATCCACACTTGAAACAACCTGTGTAGCCATCACGACACTTACCTGGGTGGGTTCTACCACACTTAGCATATGCAGGAGCCAGTTACCTCCTTGTGCCACACTACCTTGAGATTGGGCAGGTCTATCCCTGAACTGCTATGAATTTTGACTATTGTACTCACATTTGCTCCTTGGTGCAGATGCGAGAAAATGATCAAAATAGTCCTCTATGTATAGGGGTTGAATTATCTTGGTCCTTTATATATTTCATCTCATCTAAATAGTCCTTAATGTATACTAAAAAGTATCATTTTGATCCCAGCCCTAAAAACTAACAGAAAAAGTAAAAAAAATGTTAAACTTAACTGTGGGTCCCACACTGGGTGAACCCTTCTTCCTCCATCATCTTTTTCCACCATTTCTTCTCCTTCTTCTTCTTTATGTTGCCATTTCTTTTACAATTTCCACTGCCAAAAATCTTCTCATACTTACAAAAGTTTCTTTAAATTCTAATTGAACATTTGTAAGATTTATATTTTCTATCTCTGTGTTCAATTCTACCCTTTTATTTTAAAAATAAAATGAAAAAACAATGCTTGAAAAACTTACTAATTTTGAAAAAGTAAGTTTTAGGGGTAAGGACTAAAATGATCATGATTTTGTATACATTAAGGACTATTTAGATAAGATGATATATATAGAGGACCAAAATAATTCAACCCTTATACATTAAGGATCATTTTGATCATTTTCTCGTGCAGGTGCACTAACAGATAATGGAGCAGGTCCCTTATGCTTATGTTGGATAAAAGACCGGTTCGCCTTACTCTTTTGTTGCCCAAATTCATTCCCTGATGTCTTAACTCTCTTGTTCTTAAACTTTTCCCTATCCCTTAGTTTGTCCTCCTCAACTTGTTGCATATTGATCATCAGCCTTGCTATGACCATGTCACCTATTAGCATGGCTGCCTTACTTTCTTTATTTGACAGACGAGGCAACCCAACAATGAATAAACTCAGCCTGCTTCTCATGTCGGCAACCATCTCTTTGCTTCTGTTAGCTCACGGGGAAAGAAGCTCCCCATGGAAGCACTCTAAAAATAGTTCAACTCACAATCGGTTACGCGCTAGCATGAGTTAGAAAGAAACTATATAGAGATGAACTCTATCGCACGAAATGAGTATGAAGAAAGTGAAGGAAATTCCTAAATGTTGCAGCCTTCTAATTATAGATGTGGCGTGCTTCACACCGATAACTAGGACTCTACAGACACAGCTTCATAGACTCCCTAGGACTCTTGAAATCACTGATCTGATACCAAGTTTGTCACGCCCCGAGCCTACACCCTAGGATAGACTGACACTCGAGAACCATTGCTGGCCCCGAGAAAACCCTTGGCCTGGCTTACTTACTCAGCGGAAGACTTTAAGCATTAAGAAAAGAACTCAAATGCAAGATAATTCAACTGTCTCAAACTAAACTCATAATGTTTTAGAAATAAACATTTAACTTAGCCAAAGTGGTAACTCAAAACTGAACATAAGTCAATAACAAGTTAAAGACAAATGAACTAACTGACTGTCTATCTATGAAGCCTCTAATAACTGAGATGGATATCGGGACAAGACCCACGACATCCTAATGAACTAAATACTGAAAAGCAATAAAAGGGATACCTCCGGAAGCAAGGAGGCTCGCCAACAAACTCTGGAGCTCAACTAGAATCAACGATGCGCTCGATGCTGATCCTGCCTGTGTCTGCATCATTAATATATGCAGGCCAAATGGCATCAGGACATTGAATGTACGAGTATGCGAGGGGAAATCTAAAACAAGACATAAGCTTGAAAGGAACTGAA
>NW_006239887.1:0-5865 GCF_000226075.1 Solanum tuberosum
CATATCGCAGAATATCTACAGGTAGGATGTTAAATAATCAGGTTGAGTTAAATTTGAATGTATTAACGGATTATTTGATCGGTGAAAAGTTTTTTAAGCTTAAAATAAATTAATGATCTAAACAATAGATCATAGTTCAATCTGTCCAACTTTTACACATTTTTAATTTTGTTGATTGTTATTTTATAATTTATTTAATTATTTAATAATTTTTTATTATGATTTTATATAATGTATTAAATAGGAAATGTCAAAGATCAATTTTTTCCATCAATACCTTCTCAGTCGACGCGAGCTCGTCACACTGAGCTTGTTTATTGTGGTTTATATAAGTTCGTTGCAGCTGACCTTATGCGCTTTATATCTCCTATGATTTGTAGTTCATTGCACATGAACAGATTTATTTGGTGCGTGTGGACTTAAAAGGACAACGACTGCGAGTTTGCTTTCTGAAAGAAAAAAAGTCTTGTTTTTAATACTTTAATTAAGATTGTCATTTGTCAATGTGGGCTATATAGCAAACTTTTAGATGAGTTGAGTAAAAATAGATTGAGTTGATAAAGGGGAGGATAGTTATCCTGTTCAAATATAATCGAGTTAGACATAAGTTATAATTTTATGAACTAATTTTATGGACGTACACACAGGGTATGAAAATTGGAGACTTTGGTCAGCTTTCTGGTAAGCAAATTACCACGATTGATAAGTTACAAAGACAGATTATTTTAGAAGAGAGAAAATTTTCTTCAAGGTTAGCTAGCTTGCAAGAAGATGTTGTTGATCAACCGTTTGCCATGGCGGCCAGAATTTACAATGCTGAAAGAGGTACGTAACGATGTTTGATTGAGCATGAAGTTTAATTTTTATTTTTTTAATTTCAATTTAGTATTACTTTTCCTTTTTTATCATATTAATCTTTGTCCATATATACATTTATTGGAAGAATGTAGAGGGGTGGAGACAAATAATTAATTCTATTTTTTTTTTTTAAATGACAAGTATTTTGAAAAAATTATACAATCATGATAAGTAAAGTGACCCAGATCAGGGAGTATGGCATTTTTTTTGGAATAAATTAAAAAAGAAAGTATAACAAATAACGACAAATATTATAGTCTTATTATAAGCGTATATCATGAACACATTGTTACCTTTTCGCCCCTCATTTTGTCTTTGTTATTTAACAAGCATATTTTACTTTTTATAAAAGAAAATTATTTTATCCCATATTTTACTTTTTCTTTGTAATACTAAAAGCTTAGTCTTCAAATTGATAATGCATGAGATTATGAAATGATAAAAAATAATATAATCTAACTAGAAGTTATATTCATCAAAATAATATAATACAATATAATAACATATTATGAAACAATATTCAATAACCATATGATCCAAACGAGTTATAATTATTTTAAAAATAAAATTATTTTTTTAAGAAAATATATTTTATTTACTTAATTATGTTTGCAACAGGTGAGAATGAAATCGAGCCCTTAAATAAACATGGTGAGGACATGTCAAATTTACTAGAAGAAGTTGATGAGTTGAGGATGAAGACACTAAAGGAGATATTGGGCATATTGACACCAATTCAAGGTGTGGAATACTTAGCAGCAGCAAAGAGAATAAGGCTATGTTTGCAACAATGGGGAAAGAAGAGGGAACAAGAACATAATAGTAATTAATAAGCTAGAGATAAATATGCTATGGGATTATTAGTGTTGTTATTATATATGATAGTGATCAAAATCTATCCTTTTTTTCGAGTTTCATATTTTAGTTGTCAGCGGCTTTCTTTTTTCTATATGAACTATCACAATCTAAGTATTAAAACACATCTCTTTTTTTTTTTTATATGAACTATCACGATCTAAGTATTAAAACACATCTAGTTAAGTAGATGGTGATAGTTCAGATAGGAAAAGAGAACATTTGATAATTGGTTTAAGTAGTTTTGAGGTGTGTTTTAATACATCAATAGTGTAATTCACGTAGCAAAAGTAAAACAACTAATTAATTGTTAGAATGTGAAACTCAAAAAAAATAAAAATGAAGATAATTTAAATGTGTGTTTGATCATTAACTCAATAGAAAACATTATGTTATTATTATGCATGTTTGAATTTGTTGTACATATGCCAAATCTTTGGTTTATTTCTTCTCTTCTTCTTATTACTCATCTGTTTTATTTTATTTTATGTGTTTTAGTTTGAATTTAATCAGATACGAAATTTTAAAAAGTAAAAAAGATTTTTGAACTAGCATGAAATTTGAATTGGAAAAATTTAAAGAGAGAGGTGGATTATTTATTTTTGTTAGGCAGGGGCAAAACTAAAATTCTAATTACGTACGGATTCAACAAAATTTAATAGGTTTACTCAAAACAGTCTTTGTGTTAGAAATCTGCTTATTCAATACGCTGCTTTCTGTAGAGCTCAGAATTCATAAATTCTAAATTCACCTTTATCAAAGAGATAATACCAATTTCCACTTTTTTTTTACAATGAATATAAATATTGCACAAAGGATGACATGCATGCACTAATGAAGAAATGATCCCTTAATTAGTGACACATGTTTTTATAGCTGTCGAGATGGCATGACATGATTTAAGATTATAAGTTTCAAAAATTTATATTTTTCTTCTGAAAGATTGAAACTACGTACGTGCTCAATTAACTACTACTATATTAATCGAAACAAATAAAGTAACTTCTTATATATGGTTTAAAATACCAGTAATAAAACATATGAAAGAGTTATTCAACTTTCTAATCGGAAATAGTGTCATATAAAACGGAATGGATAGATAGATATAATACAAATATATATATATATATATATATATAGACTTTTTCTATTTTTATTTATTAGTTATATATATAGTAACTACCCAAAATCTTGATATCATAATTTAACCATCTTTCTTTTGTTTCCAAAAATAACCAATTCTTTAAATTCCATAAATTTTTCTCCATTCCATTGGATTCAATTTTTCCCAACACAAACACACCTCCTCTAACCCTGGTTAATTTTCCCCTATGATTAGCCAGGGGAAATCACTAGGTGAATACACGATGATTCGCCAATAATTTCAATTTCTTCGCGTGCTTGGGATGCATCATCTATCCTCTTGCAGGATGATGAGCATGAAGAGCGCGAAAACGGAGAAAAAGGGGACAATTTTGATGCATAAATATGAGATTGGTAAGTTGTTAGGGCAAGGTACATTTGCCAAAGTTTATCATGCAAGGAACCTAAAAACAGGACAAATTGTAGCTGTTAAGGTAATTGACAAAGAAAAAGTCATGAAAGTTGGCTTAATTGACCAAATCAAACGTGAAATTTCTGTTATGAGATTAATTAGACATCCAAATGTTGTTGAACTTTATGAAGTAGCAAAACAATTTTTTTTTTTTGCAATGGAATATGTTAGAGGTGGTGAATTCTTCAATAAGGTTTCTAAAGGGAGGCTTAGGGAATCAGCTGCGCGAAAATACTTTCACCAATTAATCGCGTCTGTTGATTTCTATCATAGTCGAGGGGTATATCATAGGGACTTGAAACCTGAAAACATACTCCTGGATGAAACTGGAAGCCTAAAGGTTTCTGATTTTGGGTTGAGTGCTCTTTTCGATACGAAAAGACAAGATGGACTCCTCCACACGATGTGTGGAACTCCAGCATATGTCGCGCCAGAGGTCATAAATAAGAGAGGATATGATGGCGAAAAGGCGGATATTTGGTCATGTGGGGTGATTTTGTTGTATTGTTAGCTGGTTATCTTCCATTTCATGACACAAATTTAATGGAAATGTATAAGAAAATTAGTAAAGGGATATTTAAATGCCCTGAATATTTTCCATATGAAGTGAAAAAACTACTTTCAAGAATTCTTGATCCAAATCCATTTTCAAGAATCACATTAGCTAAGCTAATGGACAATAATTGGTTCAAGAAAGGATTCAAACAAATTGATAAACCACTAGTTTTGGATCAAGAACACGACGATGATTCACCTCGTAGTGTTTTTGATATTGTGGATGATTCGGATGCAGAGTGTTCTTCAAGACACAAAGAACAGAGTTCATCAACAATAATGAAGCCTACTTGTTTGAATGCTTTCGATATCATTTCTCTTTCTCCTGGTTTGATCTCTCTAGCTTGTTCGAGAAAGATAAGAGTCATAGGTCGGATGCTAGATTCACGACACAAAAGTCTGCATCCACTATTGTCTCGAGGCTAGAGGAAGTAGCTTCAATGGGTAGTTTTAAGGTACGTATGACCCATACATAGTATAATATCGGTGAAAGATGTTCATCTGACCACCCTTGAGCCTATATGTGACTTTGCCTGCAGGTTCATCTCATCTAAAAGTTTAATCTGATCACCTTTAGCTTATGACCATCTTAGCTAAAAGTTTAGTATTATAGAATGAACAAACTTTATTTACTTTATTATGTCTTCAACAGGTGAAGAAAAGAGAAGGGACGGTGAAAATGCAAGGAAGCAAAGAAGGGAGAAAAGGGCAATTAGCAATTGATGCAGAGATATTTGAGATTACTCCAGCTTTCCATGTTGTACAAGTGACAAAAAAATCAGGAGATACTGCAGAATATTGGAACTTTTGTGATCAAGGATTAAAGCCTTCATTAAAAGATATAGTTTGGACATTGCAGGGCAATGAGCAACAACAAGTGGAAAATCAAGAAATCAACACTTGAGAGGTAAAGATATGAAAAAAAAAAAAATAATTTGTTTATATTCTTTTGAAATGTTTTAATATATATATATTGTTGTCTATTTTTAATTTAAGCAGTTGATCGAGAGTGAACAATTATTTAAGTTATTTTTTCTATTCTTTAAGCAATTTGGTAGCGTAAATATTATGGTTTCTGTTTTTTTTAAATCATGTAGGCATTATGATCATAGCATTTTTTGTCATTGCTCTTTTTGTTTGTTGTCTTGATGTTATATGTCCTCTTGGTGTTTCCCATGAAAAACATTTACTATATTACTTGCCTATTTCTATTCATATAGATAATTCCTCTTAACAATTTACAAAAAGATCATTCTGCTTCAAGATTTTCAAGAGGATCGATTTAGTTTTAGTCATTCAATTTACTTGTTCTACCATTTTGCAACACTAATATTAAGAGGAAACAGTGACATTTATTGCAACCAACTAGCATTTCTGAAAACAGAATCATGCACAAATCAAGTTCTAAAACAAAACAAAAAAAGCATTATCTTTCCATAAAACAAACAAGTGATCGATTCAGAACAAGAGATACAGAGAACATGCTCAGCATGCAAGAAGTTGAATCTTGATCTTCTGTAGCATCCCTACAACATCTTTCATGTTTGTCCTTCTTGCCAGAGATTCAGCACAGCAATCTAATGCCACTTTCATGATTGATGCCATAACATCTAGCTCCTTCTGTAAGCGATTATCCATTGGTGTAACCAGGTTGGCATCCATAACGTCCATTACTGCCTCTGGGAGTGAATAACTCACCCATTGCTTCAAGCTAAGATCTCCCTCAAACTCAGTAGGCTTTCTCCTAGTAAATGTTTCCAGCAACATAATCCCGTAACTATAGACATCACATTTTATTGACACCAGTCCATCCAGTCCATACTCTACAGTCAAACAATTAATTAAAAGATGCAATATACTTTCTTGATTGGAAAAAAAGAATAAGAGGAAAAATCAATGTTCAAATTAGCAAAAACAAAGAGACGTACCCGGTGCAATATAACCAAATGTTGCTAAGGTTTTTGTGTATAAATCACTCTCATCTTCACCAAGCAGTTTTGAAATACCAAAGTCGCTTAGGTGGGCAACCATATCCTCATCCA
>NW_006239887.1:6089-13877 GCF_000226075.1 Solanum tuberosum
TCAGTTGCTTGGAGCAGTTCATAGTATGAAATTCTTTCTGTTGTTGCTATAGATAATGAATCAGCTCGTTGAGGAGATCTTTTACCTCTTCTATACCTTATCCATAGGAACACAAAGGTAATAGGAACAAATACAAGTGCAATTCCCAGCACAAGAAATAGAACAAGCATTTTTTCCTATTTGATCTATGCTTTGATGATGTGGCGCATGGTGGGACACTAAACCTTGAAGAACCACACAATGCTTCATTGTCGATGAAAAATTGACTCGAGAGGTTCTTGAAAGGACCCCCCGAGGGTATTTCACCGTACAACTTGTTGACAGAAACATTGAAATACTTCAGGTTTTGAAGTTTCTCCATAGACATAGGAATGGATCCTGATATATCATTATGAGAAATGTCTAGGAATTCCAAACCTACCATGTTGCTCACTGAGTCAGGTATAGATCCTTGCAATTTGTTGTGTCTCAAAGAAAGATGCACCAGATTTTGCAATCCTCCAATTTCAGGTGGTAAAGAACCAACCATGTTGTTTGATGATAAGTGAAGCTTTATTAGATCTTTAAGATTCCCCAAGCTTGTTGGTATATTGGAACTCAATTTATTGGAATCAAGATGTAAGAACCTAAGGGACGTAATATTCCCTAAACAATTAGGAAGTGCTCCTGAAAGTTGATTTTGACCCAAGTAAATATCTCCCAAATGTTGCAATTTACATAAATTATCTCCAATAAATCCCGTAAGCTTGTTGTTTCTCAAGTCCAGGCGCTGAAGGCTTCTCATGTTGTGAATTGATGTAGGAATTGATCCAATCAAGTTATTATCAGAAAGATCAAGGTCTAATAAGTTGCTTAAGTTTCCAACTTCATTTGGAATCTTGCCTTTGATGTTGCAAGCATTGGCATCAAACTTTATAAGAGATTTGGAGAAGTTCCCTACGGAGACCGGAAGCATGGCATTTAGAGGGTTGAAAGATAGATAAAGAGATGTTAAATTTCTGCAATTGGTTAAGGAAGTGAGGAAGCTTAAAAATGAATCACTGGTTAAATTGTTTCTCTGCAAGTTTAGGTAATGTAGATGAGTCAAATATCCAAGAGAATTGGGAATCAATCCTGTGAGTTTGTTTTGTGAAAGCTCTAGATTATTAAGCTTTGAACAATTGGAGATAGAATGAGGAATAGTCCCAACAAGATTGGTTAAGCCATGCAGATAAAGCTCTTCAATGTTGGGTAAGGTAGAACCTATGTTTGGTGGTAGAGTTCCTGATAGATTATTGGCTGAAAGAGACATTATTCTCAGTCGTGATATGTTGAAGATCTCCATTGGAAGTGAACCACTAAAACTATTCAACTCAAGATTAAAGTTCCTCCAACTCAACGAGATTTTCTTATCTCTTTGGGTATTTCACCTGAAGAAAGAATGAGTTTATCTCTTAAACTGTTTAGATTGCTATCACTTAAATTGAATGTATACGTACCAGTAAACCTATTCTCCTCTAGATATAAAAATTGCATCTTGGTTAAGTTGCCAATCTCGCGTGGTAAGGATCCCTTGAGATTGTTCTTCCATAGTGAAACTTCTTGCAATGAGGAGATATTGAATATGGAGATCGGGATAGAGCTGGTAATCTGGTTTATCTCCACGGCTAACTTCATCAAATTAACAAGATTTCCGATTTCTTGTGGAATTATCCCTGCATTTAATGTGTAATAAAAAAAGATCTAAGGTAATTAGATACAATAGTACTAGCATTCATCATATCATATCTCATCTCATCTCATATATATATATCATCATCATCATATCATATCATATCATATCATACTAAAAATGGGAACATCAAAATGAAAAGTTAAAATACCTTTTTACCCTTCAAAACACTATTTCTATTATTATTCTTTTACAAAACCAAATATATATTTTAATAACTAATTAGATATAGATGAAATCAGTTTTAAAAGTATTCAATGTGCATTAAATTATTTAATGATGGAATTAAGTAAGATATGTGAATGAGAATGACTCGTACTATTGGGTTTTCAAGGTGATTAGGACGTAATGCGAAAACTTACAATTGCAAATCATAGAGTTGATAAATCAGATAACAAAAACGTATACTAAAAATATAATATCATAATATGAAAACTAATATAAGAGAAAAATATTTAAAATATTGAGAGAATAAATCTCCCCATAAGATAAACTCTTAAACGTCTACATTGTGGATGCTATTGTGTTGTGTTATGGGAATAGAGATCTTCAATTTATAGATCTCCAAACTTTTCCTCTAAGGAAAGAATAAACCAAATATGGAAGAAAAATATATTTCCTTTCATGAAAAGTAAATACATTTTTGGTAATGTTTTGTCTTTTCTTTTAGGAAAACCTAACTTCAAATAAGGTAAGAAAATCAGGGCAAAACCCTAACACGTACTTTACTCAAAACATTTTTACGTTTTTGTCAAAGCATGAAGAATTCTAAGAGATGAAATTCAATGCACACAACATTCATTGTAAATGAATATAGGACATTTAAAATTAGTCTAACCAATTTAGACTTCTCCAATTGAACTACTATAAAATAGTATAAATACCACTCCTTTTCCTCAAATGGATAAAGGAAGTTGAAAAACTAAATTTCATATGACAGTCAAATTACTCGAAGGTAAATGGCAACTATCCATCCAATTATTTTACAAGATGGTAAAGTTAGTTTCATCATTTAGACAGAATATGTAGTAACAATTTGTCTAATTCTCATTCTTGATTTACGAAAAAGATATTCTTTTTTGGCCTTACATATTGTAAATTATAATAGGATGTTATCTGCTTCGAGTGATTTGTCGATACCATCATCTAGACAACTTTTTTAGATTTATGTAATACAATAATTATATCTATTTTTTTTTGCTATTTATTGTAATTGACACTTTAATTATATTGTAATTTTCTTTTGGACAACATGTGAAGTTTCATGTACTATGAGGAAAAAGGTGACCTTTATTTGAGAAGTTTTATATACGCTGCAGATTTTAATAGGAGTATGCCAATAACATCTGTTAGCCCATACAACTTTCCTCTTCGGATAAACTGGTGTACACCCTATTACAATCGTGACTACATTCATTCATTGTCTTAATTTGTCCTTATGTTTTGATTCTAAATTCTCATTTTAATAAGATCTAGAGCTTTATAATAAGAATATATAAATTATATTGTATTTGGATTAACAGTTTGACACATAAATTGAATAGGGTTTTTTTCAGGTTCAATCACGATTATTAGGATCTGATAAATATTTGTAAGAAGGATTTATACCATTTTGTTTTCTGTAAATGTTATTATTGGCATCGTATGCATATATGATGGGTTATGTGCAATCAAGATATATTTTAAAATGCATTGTTAAACCTCATGTCATATTGGCGACAATAGTTTTAATCATGATAAAAGTAATTTAAATAGTAGAATACTATATACACTAACATATAAAGATTTATATACTAAATAAGGCACCTTATTATTACCACTTTGAGCAATTTTCAATATAATTATGTGTTACATCGTTTAAAATTTTATAGATATTTTTTTAAAATATTCTATTCTTAATAAACTAATAAAAAGTTTAAATACTTCAAATATTTGTCTTATAAATCCATTTAAACATTTTGAATATGTACACAATTAAATTTTAGTAATTTACTTTTTTTGAATATTTGTCTTATTTATGTTTATTTTTTGTAAGGGGTGTGTACGATAGAATAGATAAAACTACATTTTTTTATCAATTTTTTCTTAAGGGGTGTACAAGATTGAAACACAATCAATAATTTGAAATGAAGAAACTAACATATAATTAAATTATTAATAACTTCTTTAATTCACCAAAGAAATAGTGATATAAATATTTATCCTTATTTATTTATCCTTGCGTCTCATTTTGAGAAAAACAAATTCAATGTTTCAACTTTTGATACCCTTTCATATTTTAAGTTGTCACTCTGTTGATGCTATGTTTCTGTATTCTAAGCTCATTTTTGAAAAAATTAATTTGGTAGGATTCAATACTTGATATGATCCCTTAATAATAAATAAAATTAATATTGATTATAAATTGTAGACTTCATATTATTTTAATTAACTCTATGAAGTGGCTATCAAATCCTATTCATTTTTCATCTTTCTTCATTTCTCTGAACTTTGTCTTGCTGGTAATTAACATATGAGATAAGAATATACATATATTAATTTGTGTTTATAATTATAGTATTTTAAAATACTAAATATTATCATCTTTTATTTCATTTGGAGAAGAGATACTTTGTTGTCATATTTTAATTTGTTATTGGTATCCCAGAGTAGATTCCAATTATTTGAACTATTTTTTGTTTGAAAATGAACGATATTCATGTAATTTAATTATAAATCTATTTTAATACAATGATAATTTGAAACAATTTATGTCAATTTTTTATAACCACACACTTTTAATACAATGATAATTTGAAACAATTTATGTCAATTTAGATGACCACACACGTGTCCTGAAACTAGAAAGATAAAACATACCTGTGAAATGGTTAGCTCCAAGATACAATATCTGCAAGTTACTCAATCTTCCAATTTCACTATGTATTGGTCCATCAAAATCATTTCCGGATAGAGACAACTTTTGAAGTTGTGAACAATTTGACAAGCTTTTAGGCATATGACCATGAAGCTTGTTTACTGATAGACGAAGCTCTTTGAGTATTGGGAGACCATTGCATAAACCATTGGGAAGATTTCCTGATAAGCTATTGTTTGTAAATGCGATGACTTCGATACTAGAAATATTGAAAATTGTGAATGGTATAGAACCCGTAAGCTTATTATGTTGTATGGACAACAAATTCAGGTTGTGAAGATTGCCAATCTCTTCCGGGATGTTTCCTTCAAGTAAATTGGCAGATATTTCTAAAGTCTCCAACCTTGAGGCATTCGAGAGTGACGGGGGAATGAAACCAGTGAAACTATTACTTCTAAGATTTAAAACTTGAAGTCGTTCTAAAAACCCAAACCAAGAAGGAATTTCCCCTCTGAATTTGTTGAAACTTAAATCAAGAAACTTAAGCCGAGACAAGCGTGCTATTTCTTGAGGCAAATTTCCATGGAAATTGTTGCTTCCCAAGTCAAGAGAAATAAGAAATGTGAGGTTTCCTAAATCGCGGGGAATAGTGCCTGTAAGAGTCATGTCGGATAGATTCAATGACTTCACTCGCTGGTGACGAGAACCACAAGTGACTCCAACCCAACGACAAACATTAATAGCGGGAGACCAACTTTCATTCAAGTAATGAAAAGGGTCTGAACTAATTTGGGATTTCAAAGAGAGAAGAGCTAATTGATCAGTCGTAATGTTGGTTTGGGTCATAACATAGTGAAGCAACAAGAGTATTGTCAAGAGGAAAAATGTGAAGGCTTTCTCCATTAGTGCAAATATTAATAGAAAAATGATATCGCTAGTAACATGTGGTATTGAGGCTTTAAATAGCAATGGGATCAACATGATTATTTTTCTTAAAAAAAAATAAATTACTTTATTTATTCATATCAATACTAATACTACCTAATCTGAATAGAAGCGAGTAGACAAAATACCAAAGGGGTTCAAGGATATACAATAACGCCGAATTGAAGTCGAGTTTCAGCTCCGATTTGATGATGTATCGAGGAAGAGACGCTGCACCTGCAAATACTCTTCAACTTCCACTTTCCTAATTTTGTTTTTTGATATTTCTTAGTTGGTAGGTGTTGTCTTTTATTGTTTTGTTTATTTATTTGGTGGGCTGTTCACTTAGGCAACCCACATGATTTTGTATATATTTTCTTTTAGTTTAACAAAATTCTTGACCCATGTGGTCTTTGATTTAAAAAAAAATAAAAATACCTAATCAATCAGAAATGCAAAATGGTGCAAAAATTCTCCTAATCATCCAAAGACTTGTGCAAGTCAACTAAGTCTCTTATTTTCTCTATAATTGGTGGCAAAATTATTCCTCTAATCAGTCCAAAGACCTCCCAAGTTGCCTTCTACTAAATTATTGTTTTAGGAAAATTTTCCAAGTTACGTGGGTCCTAAAGATTTGACAAACTGATTGAAAAAATTTACATCTAAAAAGTTAGAAAAATAATTTTTAAATAAATACATATGAAGTTTATTTAGATTTTAGGCCTCTAATTGAAATCTAAAAGTTAGAAAAATAATTTTTAAATAAATATATATGAAGTTTATTTAGATTTTAGGCCTCTAATTGAAATTTCGCTTTAGGCCTCTAATTACTTTGAGCCGAGGTAGCAGTTTGGTGCTCAATGTCATGTTTAATGGTAAGCATTTCCGGATGGGATTGGGTGGCCAGTCGAATCTCATCAATCCAGTCAAAAGTTCGAATAGATAAGGCATTTAAAGTCCCTTCAACAGGTAATGTAAAGTAGAATAATCAATATGCCTTGGAGCAATGCTAAAGTTGCCTCTGCGGGACCTGCAGGTCATGATTCCGAGTCGTGTCCGAGTCTGTACTCTACAGTCAAACAATTAATTTAAAGATGCAATATACTTTCTTGATTGAAAAAAAAAGACGGAAAATTAATGCTCAAATTAGCAAAAACAAAGAGACGTACCCGGTGCTACATAACCAAATGTTGCTAAGGTTTTTGTGTATAAATCAATCTCATCTTCACCAAGCAGTTTTGAAATACCAAAGTCACTTAGGTGGGTAACCATATCCTCATCCAGCAAGACGTTACTAGGCTTTAGATCACACTGAATCACAGGTAAAGAGCACCCATGATGGAAATATTCCAACGCACAAGCAACATCTATCATAATGCTTAGTCTCTGCCTGATGTCTAGGAAGTAGTTGTGCGAATACAAATACTTGTCAAGACTTCCATTAGGCATATACTCGAGCACTAAAGCCTTAAAATCAACGTTGGAACAACTGGTGATGACTTTCACAAGATTCCTGTGGCGAATGCTGCGCAAAACTTCACATTCTGTATCGAAACTCTTGAATGCTGCTTCCAGTTGCAGATTGAACACTTTAACTGCAATGGCAGTCCCACTTCTGAGAACGCCTTTGTAAACAGAGCCAAAACTTCCAGAACCAATCAGATTAGTCTCGCTAAGCGAATCAGTTGCTTGGAGCAGTTCATAGTATGAAATTCTTTCTGTTGTTGCCATAGACAATGAATCAGCTTGTTGAGGAGCTCTTTTACCTCTTCTATACCTTATCCACAGGAACACAAAGGCGATAGGAACCAATACAATTGCTATTCCTAGCAAAAGAAATAGAAGTAGCAATTTTTTCGTATTTGATCTATGCGTTGATGAAGTGGGGCATGGTGGGACATTAAACCTTGACAAACCACACAATGCTTCATTGTTGATGAAAAATTTACTCGAGAGGCTCTTGAAAGGACCCCCCGAGGGTATTTCACCGTGCAACTTGTTGAATGAAACATTGAAACACTCAAGGTATTGTAGTTTCTCCAAAGACATGGGAATAGTTCCCGATATATTATTATGAGAAATGTCTAGAAATTCCAAGCCTACCATGTTGCTCATTGAGTCAGGTATAGATCCTTGCAACTTGTTGTGTCGCAAATAAAGATCCATCAGATTTTGCATTCTTCCAATTTCTCTAGGAATTCCATTTGTGAATTGATTCATTGTGTCACGCCCCGAGCCTACACCCTGGGCGGGACCGGCACTCGAAGACCATTGCTGGCCCCAAGCGAACCCTTGG
>NW_006239887.1:15828-31097 GCF_000226075.1 Solanum tuberosum
CGGACGGATTCCCTGCCAACTGCCCAACTTTCAAAGGGCATATCTCACTCATACGAACTCGGAATCGAGCAAACTCAGTGGCGTTGGAAAGATCGTTCCACGAACTTTGCAACCATAACTGGAATTCCACCTAACTCATCCTGAGCTAGAATTTATGGCTGTTCAAAGTTGGCCAAAAATTCACATTTTCCATACTTAGCCAAAATTTCCAAAACTTTAAAATTCTTTCCAAAAATGAAAATTTCCAATTCTAAGCCTCTTCAATTATTTCGTATTGCCGGATGTTACACATTGACAGATTCATAAATATTGCAGCCTTTAGATATCCAATTTCCGGAGGTAAAGATCCAACCATGTTGTTTGACGATAAGTCAAGCTCTATTAGATCTTTAAGATTTCCTAAGCTTGTTGGTATATTGGAACTCAATTTATTGGAATCCATATATATATATTTTTAAGAGAAGTAACATTCCCTAAACAATTAGGAAGAGATCCTGAAAGTTGATTTTGATCCAAATCAATAACACCCAAATGCTGCAATTTACGGATATGATCTCCAATAAATCCTGTAAGTTTGTTGCACGGAAATGACATTCCCTGAAGGTTTCTCAAGTTGTGAATTGATGTAGGAATTGATCCAATCAAGTTATTATTAGAAAGATCAAGGTCTATTAAATTGGTTAAGTTTCCAACTTCATTTGGAATCTGACCGTTAATGTTGCAAGCAGCCGCATAAAAGTTTACAAGAGATTTGGAGAAGTTCCGTACGGAGACCGGAAGCATGCCATTTAGAGGGTTCAAAGATAGAGAAAGAACTGTTAATCTTCTGCAATTGGTTAAGGAAGTGAGGAAGCTTAATGAGGAGTCGCTGCTGGTTAAATTATTTCCCCCCAAGTTTAGGAAGTGTAGATGAGTCAAATATCCAAGAGAATTGGGAATCAAGCCACTGAGTTTGTTACCTGAAAGCTCTAGATGAGCAAGTTTGGAACAATTGGAGATGGAATGAGGTTGGTTAAGTCATTCATATAAAGCTCTTCAATGTTGGGTAAGGTAGAACCTATGTTTGGTGGTAGAGTTCCTCATACATTGTTGTCTGAAAGTTGAATTGTTCTCAGTCGTGATATGTTGAAGATCTCCATTGGAAGTGAACCACTAAAACTATTAAACCCAACATCAAATTCCTCCAACTCAACTAGATTTCTTATATCTTTGGGTATTTCACATGTCAACACGTGAAGAAAGAACTAGCTCAATACAGATCACTATAACTTTGAATACATACCAGTAAATCTATTCTCGTCTAGGTATAATAATTGCATCTTGGTTAAGTGGCCAATCTCCCGTGGTAAGGATCCCTTGAGATTGTTCTCCCTTAGTAAAACAATTTGCAACGATGAGATATTAAATATGGAGATCGGGATAGAGCCGGTAATCTGGTTACTCTCCACGCCTAACTCAACCAAATTAACAAGATTTCCAATTTCTTGTGGAATTATCCCTGCATTTATTTTAATGTGTAATAAAAAGATGTGAGGTGATTAATTAGATACAATAGTACTAGCATTCATAAGATAAAACATATATACCTGTGAAATGGTTAGATCCAAGATACAATTCCTGCAAGTTACTCAATCTTCCAATTTCAGTACGTATTCGTCTGTCAAACTCATTGCCTGATAAATCCAATATTTGAAGTTGTGAACAATTTGACAAGCTTGTAGGCATATGACCATGAAGCTTGTTTCCGGTTAGATGAAGCCCTTTGAGTAATGGGAGACGATTGCATAAGCCATTGGGAAGATCTCCTGATAATCTATTATCTGTAAATGCGATGACTTCAATTCTAGAAATATTGAAAATTGTGAATGGTATAGAACCCGTAAGCTGATTAATTTCCATGGACAAGTATTTCAGGTTGTGAAGATTGCCAATCTCTTCCGGGATGTTTCCTTCAAGTAAATTGGCAGATATTACTAAAGTCTCCAACCTTGAGGCATTCGAGAGTGACGGAGGAATGGAACCAGTGAAACTGTTATACCTAAGATATAGATATTGAAGTTGGTCTAAAAACCCAAACCAAGAAGGAACCTCCCCACTGAATTTGTTCAAACTTAAATCAAGAAACTTAAGTTGACGCAAGTGTACCATTTCTTGAGGCAAATTTCCATGGAATTTGTTCCTTCTCAAGTCAAGAGAAACAAGAAATGTGAGGTTTCCAAAATCACGTGGAATTGTGCCTGTAAGGATCATGTTGGAAAGATTCAAGGACTTCACTCTCTGGTGACGATAGTCATAAGTGACTCCTACCCAATGACAAACATAAGTAGCAGGAGACCAACTTTCATCCAAGTAATGAAAAGGGTCGGAACTAATTTGAGATTTCAAAGACAGAAGAGTTAATTGATCCGTAGAAACGTTGGTACGCGTCATGGCTGAAGTAGGCATAACATAGTGAAACAACAAGAGTAATGTTAAGAGAAAAGATCTCAAGGCCTTCTCCATATTTAATTTGTAGGAAAATGGTATGACTATTAGGAGACTTTGCTTTCGAATCTATTTTTTAACAGATCAGTATTAACGAAACTAAAAATGTGTCTTTTATTTGTTGTTGTTGTCAGTTAGATATCCGGAGTGTTGAAACCACTCAGTTTAGATAAGTAGATAAAATTTTCAAGTTATGTGGTGCACAAATATGACAATATTTGGTGCCATCTTCGTTACATATATATCATGTTAAATTATTTTAGCACAACTTTCCATTGTCTTCTTGTTGTTGTTTTCACTTTGTTGAGGATGATTAAAAAAAAAAAAAAACTCTGAATTATGCCAAGTCTTGCTTTCATTAAAGTTGCGCTACATTACTACATCTAATTTTCTTTTAGAAAAATTTCAAAATATATCATATTATCTAGGGGTATGCAAAAACCGAATATATAAATATTGATAAACCAAACTGAAAAAAATGTTATTGTTTTTATTGATATTGGGACGGTTTATTATATTAACCTGGACAATTTGACTTAAGTATCTTCTCTCTTCTTCTAATATACAATAATTTCTCTAATTGATTACTTGGTATGCCATCTTTAATTTCGGGAGATTAATTAAGAATTAGTTTGGCAGAAAGAGCACCAACTTTAATTTGCTTAAAGAATTATATTCCCGAACTAAATAGAGAATAAATAAGAAACTAAAAAATCAAGATCAAAAGAAGGCAGTGAAGACATACCATTAAGGGCATTTGAATTGAGGGATCGTTTTTCTGAGTCCCGTTATTAAACATACTCAACGCAACCACCTAAAAGGTGCTGATAATATAATTAAATAATAAAAGTGTGCTTTATCTAACAACGTAAGCTTTTAGATGAGATGGTCACACACTTCAAGGTATCAGAGCAGGCAAAGGTCCTGAGATCGAATCCCACCGCCTCCCAAATAAAAAATTTCCACGTGCTTGGCCCAACTCTCTCTAAGTGGCATAAATCAATCATATATTACTATAAGTAGGAACAAAAAAAGTTGAAAGTTGAAATACCAAATATCCCTATAAAATTGAATTACTACAATAATGCCATAAAAAAAACTACTCTAAATTAAAATGTTATAAAATATTTATTTAATTATATTTAGATAGTAATTTTATAATATTATAGTATACAACACTAGAAAACCCAAAAGTTGTAGTAAATACTATTCATACAATTAATAAATCAATTAATAGTAAGAGACTATATACATTTAACCGTATGTCATTAGTATATGAATAACTTGGATGTTTAGGCTTCTCCTTTATAGTTTCGTGAAACATGTATTTTGAATTTCCATAGACTTAGCAATGTGTATGTACTATATCCTGAACTTTGTATCACTTCTTTAGTACTTAATTATGTTTATTTAATGTCAATCTTGAATTGCTTCATCTTCCAATCTTTATTGCATTATTAAATTTTGAAATGTCAATATACATGTAATCAATCAAGGATTTATTTTTCTCATAAAATATACCCAACTTTTTCATTCATTTTCTCCATACACGAAGAGTTTAGAAGTTATAACCATAATTTTTTTTTTAGGATTTATTTATTTTCTACTTTAATTATGTGGGCTCAAGGACTTGACCAATTGAAACAAACCAAATCAACAAGTCTTGCAAATTCATGGGGAAGTAAGTAAAATTGTCCATAAAAATATAACATTGATCCTTGCTTTATTTTCTGACAGAGATGGCGTCAGAATTTGAATTTTAAATTCTAGGCTAGTGACATCTGGTGGTGTTAATTATGACCTGTTTCTAAATTTAAATTTTATACATAATTAGTGAATTTTTATATACAAATATTGAATTTGGATTAAATCCATCCCACACATACTAAAGTCTGGACACAAATGTGTATTTTGCTTGTGTGGGCATGTCAAGAATTCAACTCTTGACATTAATTTTTAACGCAAATATAAAATTTGACCCAAAGTTACCGAGTTCCATCAAGTAGCTATCATTGTGATTCTACCCTGCAAATTGTACAACATTTTTAAACCCGCGAGTAGATAGGACCCTGCACATATTACAGCTTTATGACTACTAATCCTGTCAAATAACAATTGGATATAATAAATAATACTACTTGTATTAATCTCTCAACGAAATATAAAAGGCATTATACATAGATATGCCCTTTAACTTTGCCTCATTTTATATTTATGTCCTCCAACTTTGAGTATGCACAACTAGACACTTAAACTTGTATGGAATTATTTAAATAGACACACATGTCCTATGTGACATCCTACATGACAATTTGCGTCCTACGTGTTGCTCTATGTGTATTGTGCCACATATGATTAATGTGTCTACTTGTTCAACTTTATATAAGTTTAAGTGCCTATTTGTGCATACCCAAAGTTTGAGGGTATAAATGTGAAATGAAGCCAAGTTAAAGGGCATATATATGTATTATGCCAATATAAAACTCTGCATATTAATGCATACATATGAAAATAACTTTCAAGTACTTTTAATTATTGAACCGTACCAAAGAGGCAGGTCTAGGATCCGATCGATTGTATTGTTCCTAGTAGTTGAGAAAAGTTCTGAATTATGTCATTCGCAAAATGGTGAGTACCAGAAAGCTTGAGTTATATAAAACAGAAAAATATATTCAACAAAACACAGCTCTGGATTCAAAATGTGCCACCATGAGACTTAAAGATAAATTGAATAAAGCAAATCAGAGATATGGACAACAAAGCAAATCAAGTTCCACCATTTTGCAAATGAAACAGTGAGACTTATTGAAACCAATCAGCGTTACAAAACAGCATCAAACGCAAATCAAGGGCTAAAACAAAAAACACAATCTTTACATGAATCCAACAATTTAGCTAACAATTGCAACAAACAAGTGATCGATTCGGAACAAGAGATTTAGAGAACATGCTCAATATGCAAGAAGTTGAATCTTGATCTTCTGTAACATCCCTGCAACATCTTTCATATTCGTCCTTCTTGCTGGAGATTCAGCACAGCAATCTAATGCCACTTTCATGATTGATGCCAAAACATCTAGCTCCTTCTGTAAGCGATTATCAGTTGCTGTAACCAAGTTGGCATCTATAACATCCATTACTGCCTCTGGAGTGAATAACTCACCCATTGCTTCAAGTTAAGATCTCCCTCAAAATCACTAGGCTTTCTCCTAGTAAATGTTTCCAGCAACATAATCCCGTAACTATAGACATCGCATTTACTGACACCAGTCCATCCAGTCCATACTCTACAGTCAAACAATTAATTTAAAGATGCAATATACTTTCTTGATTGAAAAACAAAAAGACGAAAAATTAATGCTCAAATTAGCAAAAACAAAGAGACGCACCCGGTGCAATATAACCAAATGTTGCTAAGGTTTTTGTGTATAAATCACTCTCATCTTCACCAAGCAGTTTTGAAATACCAAAGTCGCTTAGGTGGGCAACCATATCCTCATCCAGCAAGACGTTACTAGGCTTTAGATCACAATGAATCACGGGCGAGGAGCAACCATGGTGAAGATATTCCAATGCACATGCCACATCTATCATAATACTTAGTCTCTGCCTGATGTCTTGGAAGTAGTTGTGCGAATACAAATACTTGTCAAGACTTCCATTAGGCATATACTCGAGCACTAAAGCCTTAAAATCAAGGTTGGAGAAACTAGTGATGACTTTCACAAGATTCCTATGGCGAAGGCTACGCAAAACTTCACATTCTGTATCAAAACTCTTGAATGCCGCTTCCAGTTGCAGATTGAACACTTTAACTCAGATGGTCGTTCCACCTCTGAGAGCGCCTTTGTAAACAGAGCCAAAACTTCCAGAACCAATCAGATTACTCTCGCTAAGCGAATCAGTTGCTTGGAGCAGTTCATAGTATGAAATTCTTTCTGTTGTTGCAATAGACAATGAATCAGCTTGTTGAGGAGATCTTTTACCTCTTCTATACCTTACCCATAGGAACACAAAGGCAATGGGAACAAATACAAGTGCTATTCCCAGCACAAGAAATAGAACAAGCATTTTATTCCTATTTGATCTGTGCTTTGATGAAGTGGGGCATGGAGGGACGCTAAATCTTGAAGAACCACACAGTGCTTCATTGTTGATGAAAAACAGACTTGAGAGGTTCTTGAAAGAACCCCCGAGGGTATTTCACCATGCAACTTGTTGCCAGAAACATTGAAATACTTGAGGTATTGAAGTTTCTCCAAAGACATAGGAATGATTCCTGATATATTATTATGAGAAAGGTCTAGGAATTCCAAACCTATCATGTTGCTGACTGAGTCAGGTATAGATCCTTGTAACTTGTTGTGTCTCAAAGAAAGATGCACCAGATTTTGCAATCCTCCAATTTCTCTAGGAATTCCATTTGAGAATTGATTCATCGATAGATCCATCTGTATCCCACCTTTTAGATTTCCAATTTCCGGAGGTAAAGAACCAACCATGTTGTTTGACGATAAGTCAAGAAGCACTAAATCTTTAAGATTCCCCAAGCTTGTTGGTATATTGGAACTCAATTTATTGGAAGCAAGATATATCAATCTAAGGGAAGTAACGTTCCCTAAACAATTAGGAAGAGATCCTGAAAGTTGATTTTGTGCCAAGTAAATTTCACCCAAATACTGCAATTTACAAATGTTATCTGCAATAAATCCTGTAAGTTTTGTTGTACTGAAAATACATACGCTGAAGGTTTCTCAAGTTGTGAGTTGATGTTGGAATTGATCCAATTAAGTTATTATCAGAAAGACCAAGGTCTAATAAGCTGCTTAAGTTTCCAACTTCATTTGGAATCTGGCCGTTAATCTTGCTAGCAGCGGCATAAAACTTTACAAGAGATTTGGAGAAGTTCCCTACGGAGACCGGAAGCATGCCATTTAGAGGGTTGAAAGATAGATCAAGAACTCTTAAATTTCTGCAATTGTTTAAGGAAGTGAGGAAGCTTAAAAATGAATCACTGGTTAAATTGTTTCCCTGCAAGTTTAGGAAGTGTAGATGAGTCAAATATCCAAGAGAATTGGGAATCAAGCCACTGAGTTTGTTATCTGAAATCTCTAGATTAGTAAGCTTTGAACAATTGGAGATAGAATGAGGAATAGTCCCAACAAGATTGGTTAAGTCACTCAAATAAAGCTCTTCAATGTTGGGTAAGGTTGAACCTTTGTTTGATGGTAGAGTTCATGATAGATTATTGAATGAAAGAGCCATTTTTCTCAGTCGTGATATGTTGAATTTCTCCATTGGAAGTGAACCACTAAAACTATTAAACCCAAGAGCAAGTTTCTGCAACTCAACGAGATATCTTATCTCTTTGGTTATTTCACCTGTCAACACATGAAGAAAGAATGAGTTTAACTCGCTAGCTAGTTCAATACAGGTTTGCTATCACTTTGAATACGAACCAGTAAACCTATTTTCGCTTAGATATAAAAATTGCATCTTGGTTAAGTTGCCAATCTCCTGTGGTAAGGATCCCTTGAGATTGTTACTCCCTAGTGAAACAACTTGCAATGAGGAGATATTGAATATGTTGATCGGGATAGAGCCAGTTATCTGGTTCTCTCCACGGCTAAGGTCACCAAATTAACAAGATTTCCAATTTCTTGTGGAATTATCCCTGAATTTAATGTGTAATTTTAAAAAAATCTGAGGTGATTAGATACAATAGTAGTAGCATTCATAAAATAAAACATATATACCTGTGAAATGGTTGGATCTGAGATACAGTCTCTGCAAGTTACTCAACCTTCCAATTTCACTATGTATTGGTCCATTAAAATCATTTCCGGATAGAGACAATATTTGAAGTTGTGAACAATTTGACAAGCTTGTAGGAATATGACCATCAAGCTTGTTTCTGGATAGATGAAGCCTTTTGAGAATTGAGAGACGATTGCATAAACCATTGGGAAGATTTCCTGATAAGCTATTGTTTGAAAATGTAATGAATTCAATTCTAGAAATATTGAATATTGTGAATGGTATAGAACCCGTAAGCTGATTATGTTGTATGGACAACGATTTCAGTAAATTGGCAGATATTACTAAAGTCTCCAACCTTGAGGCATTCGAGAGTGACGTGGGAATGAAACCAGTGAAACTATTATTTCTAAGATTTAAAACTTGAAGTTGTTTTAAAAACCCAAACCAAGAAG
This sequence comes from Solanum tuberosum, assembly GCF_000226075.1. Lineage (NCBI taxonomy): Eukaryota > Viridiplantae > Streptophyta > Magnoliopsida > Solanales > Solanaceae > Solanum > Solanum tuberosum. The sequence continues at coordinate 24,525 of NW_006239887.1, forward strand.
GAACCTCCCCACTGAATTTGTTCAAACTTAAATCAAGAAACTTAAGCTGACGTAAGCGTACCATTTCTTGAGGCAAATTTCCATGGAAATTGTTACTTCCCAAGTTAAGAGAAACAAGAAATGTGAGATTTCCAAAATCACGGGGAATCCTGCCGGTAAGAGTCATGTCGGAAAGATTCAAGGACTTCACTCTCTGGTTACGATAGTCACAAGTGACTCCTATCCAATGACAAACAGAAATATTCAGAGACCAACTTTCATCCAAGTAATGAAAAGGGTTGGAACTAATTTGGAATTTCAAAGAGAGAAGAGTTAATTGATCCGTAGAAACATTGGTACGAATAATCATGGCTGAACTAGGCATAACATAGTGAAGCAACAAGAGTGGTATTGTTGACAGAAAAGATCTCAAGGCTTTCTCCATATATTAGTGTTTAGGAGGCTTTTCTTTGGAATCTTTTTTCAAGGAAAAAGGAAAAACTACTTTTCTTCATTCATTCCATCATTCAATGTAATAAGTAGATAGATATTCAAGTACCGTTGAAACCACTCATTTTAGATAAGTGGATAAATTAGCAAAACTTTCCATTGTCTTGTTGTTGTTGTTGAGATGATAATAAAAAGGACAAAAAAGAATGTGAATCTACCAAGTCTTGCTTTCATTTTCAACTTCTAACCATTGGTATAAATTTATGAATTTTTATCATTATGTAGTGTCATATATATAGTTTTTCTCTGTTCCATATTAAGTGAATTTATGAGGCAATACATATTCATTAGGAAAAAAAAAATTAGAATATAAACGGAACATCATTTTTCACTTTTGCCCTTTTAATTATTCTCAAATTACTTTTGAAAATATTAATAACTCAAAGTAAAATCATAAATATGAGCAATTAACTATCTTAAAATTATCACCTGAAAATTGTAAATGAGGAGCAAAAATGAAAAAAAATAAAATGCAACAACTCTTTTGAATTTTGAACAATCCACTTAATTTTTAACATTAAAAAAAAGGCTCAATAATTTACTTAATATGAAACAGAGGAAGTATCAATGTTTATCACTTTGAAAGCAGAATCAAGATACAATATCTTTTGGTTATTTTTTGCATGTGTTTTTATTTGTTAATTCTATAGTTGTTAACTGTGTAACTTGCTAAACTTTTATGTAGAAGTATATGCCTTGAGATAGTGAAGCTTTAACAATATTTAAGTAAATTTCATATTTTTTACTAATTGATAGGGACTAATACACGTATATTTGTATAAAAAACATACACTAATTTCATACATTTAGAATTGTTCAAGTTCATTTCAAAGTTAAAAAAAATCATATATCATATATATATATATATATATAAAAGAGAACCCTAGATCTGCCTTGGCGCCACCACAAAGCAGGATTCCCTTTTAATTTATTTATTTCCAAAACTAGCCTTCCCCTTTCATGAAAAGTTGTGATTTTTATGAACATTTGTGACTTTTATAAAGAGTAGCGACTTTTATGATGAGTTGCGACTTTTATGAAAAATTGCGACTTTTATTAAAGGTTGTGACCTTTCCGATAAGACACAATAAGCATTTGTTCACACTACCTTTTGTTGTCTATAAATAGAGGAATTTCCTCTCATTTTAAAACAACGAAAATTTTGAACTTCTTCTTCTTCTTTTGGACAATTAAATAATTGTGTACTTTGCTCCTGCTGAATGACTCACTGACACCATTTTTTGTATCAATACACTGGTAAATAGAATCGTTCTTTCCTAATAGGATCTATTCCTTTAAATCTCGGGGACTATGGGGGACTAATTTCCTTAAGAGGGACGCTATGCATTCAGTGGGCTCAATTTTTTTCATTCTGTTTCATTCTATTGTTAGAGATCCTGGTGTTTTATTTAAAAATAATAGAAATGACTGGTTTTAAGGGTCGCCACTTAATTTTTAAAGGAAAATTAAGAAAACTATCTTTTCAAAAGATAAAAACAGTAAATCGGTTGAAGATATTAAAAGGGGGTTCGGGGTTCATATTAGTATTTCGGGAAGGGTTTGAAAGCACCCGAAATACCTGCTAACACGCGGTTATCCGATAATTAACTATTTGGCTAAACGGTTTTAAAATAAGAGCATACATGACTAAGTTACGAAAATAAACCATTTGAAACTTGAATTTATTTTTATTTTTATTATTATTATTATTTTTTGGGAAAGGGAAGTATTATAAGGGCATTTACTTAAGTGAAATATAATAAATATTCTAAAGGTCAATAAAAAATGAGTTTGTTTTAATTTCAACTCAAAACGGCTTTCTTTTGGGGAGTTGAATTTTTAGAATCTTAAGATTAATTTTGACAAATAAAACATATAATAACAATTGAATAGATAAGGAAAGAAAGTTTGGGCCCAAGTCTGGATCTGTCTGCCTGGGCCAATACTTGGGCCTACTTTCATTTTGGGCCTTTGGTTCAATTCTTGTCCATTTTTTGTACCTATCCTAGACTAAGTTTCGAAACTTACTTCTTTGGGCCTTAAGCCCATCTTCCACCTGTCCTAAATTCTAACAAGATAGTAATAAATGAAATGACAAGGGCATAGGCCCAAAACAATAAAATACAATCTCTTTTTATATAAAGAGTGGGCCTTTGGCCCAATCTTTTCAATTCTCCTCGGCATCGAATTCCTTCAACCCTGTTCATCGATTTTTATGGCTTGGCTGACTCGACCAAGAGAGGATATTGGGTCTTTATGGCCCAATCAACGGAATGCAAGGAAAGGGTCTTCTAAGACTCGGGAGAAGCCGATTCATACATAGAAAAGAACAAAACAAGATGGAAATTAGAAAGGAAGCACACTCAAGCTTATATGATAAAATCAAAACACATAAAAATGAGAAGCAATATACGTGTGTGAATGGCTCACGCTGCCGATATTACATAAAAATGAACTTAAAGAATGCGTGCAACACTTAAGGAAAATCTTTACTTGGAATTAAACTAACTTCGTATGATGAGGTAAAGCACCCAAAATAGTGATGACCAAACGGTTAAAACTAACAGTGATTAAATGATTATTTAGACAAAGATGAGGCCAAGGAAAATAATTATTAATCAAGAATGGAGTGAACTATTGGAATTGATATTATTAAGTTTAGAATGCAACATGAGCCATAATATGATAATGAGAGGAACTGAGTTCCAGAATCAAAGAATAGGGAAGAAAATTAGTTTAAAATAAAATAAACAACCACCTTCAAAACAAATTTCTTCCTAGCACATGGCAATCCTCAAACAATGGCAAAATATAGCATCAATACTTCATACTAAGAAAAGGCAATAATAGGCATGTGTGTTAATAATACAAACTTGGTGCATTTTTTAATACGAGCAAAGCAGCATGTGAAATTGATAAAATATGCTACGGTTTTTGATGAAATTTTAGGCGTGAACAAGAGAGGAAATTTTAGCATTTTTCACAACTTCAAATAAAGAAAAGATGGAAGGGGTGGACGTGCTTCAACATTTTTTTCAGGGCATCAATCCAGCAACAAAACAATAATGCACCTAACAGAATGGAGACCGCTATTTTGAGATAAATTAAACATGAAAGCTGAAGAGACGAACATTTCGAGGTTGATTTAGAAAGTAACACGACAAAGACCAACAAAAGCTAAATCTAAACAATTTAGAGAGTCAAATTACAAGGCTCAAGGTTAATGACGTAAACAAAACTTTACTTTCTGTAGGCGAACTCAAAGCTAGGACGATTCATATTTGCAGCTCAACATGTAACGAATGATAGATTCCAACTGCGACTTTCGTATTTTTGAACTAAAATCAGATTTTTTTATTTTTTACTTTTAAACCACACAAATGATAGCTTTGCTAACTAGAGTGTATAAATAGCTACTGTAACATCAAACACACAACAATAAATCAACAATTGATCTAGAGATTAACTACAAGAAAACTAAAGCAAACGACATATTTAAGCTAGAACATGGATGGCATCTTCTAATACTAAAAAAGATGAAAATAAATAAGTAAATAGGCAAAAACCGTGGGAGGAACGGGACGTATCTTATATCGAATGGAAATCATTTATAACACAAGATGACCCTAAAAATTGACACAAACTTAAATCTACGGATGAGAACTTACACACATAAACTCGGAAAATTAGTGCGAAAAATCATTTCCTTTGACACGTCTAGAAACACATAACAAGACATGAATACCTACCCCACAAATAAGAACAGAACAATATCCTGGTGATTAATCAGTGAACAAGCTAAAATCCAAGGCGAGCATAATAGTCACGAACTCAAGAAGAGAACAGGGAAAACAGGTTCAAACGCGCATTAAATCACCTTGAAAATGCAATATACACTACCAGCTTTCAGAAAGATCAGGATGAAGAGAAAAACTCAGCTTTGAACATATCAAACAAGATGCCTTTTGAATCGACAAAGAACAAAACACGATTCAACACGCTCAAACTCGAGATGAACAAAAGAGCTACTAGTTGTTTACCTTGTTCGGTGCAGCGATCCGGGGGCAAGACGAGCAGCAGAGCAACCTTCCACCACAAGAAAGTTCGAATATAAACAGTGAGTAAGTGATTCGGGCAGAATCTCGGACTCACGAAAGTTGGACAGCGATAACAGATGAGAAAGAAGAATGACACTCCGAACGTGTTTTGTATAACAATCGATGCTTTCAAGGATTTAATATCAGTTGTTTGATGATCAAATTGTGAACTTGTCTTAAGTCAAGCTTTGAATTCCCGGGACATGAATCATTATTTTTCAACGGCAGGAGCTGAAGAGTGGTTATTTGTTGAATTTTAGCGAATGATTTTCCCTTTATTGTTTCAAGCACTCACTCAGGTCTCAAGTATGAAATCTATCCATTATTTTCAAGACACTGATAAAGCAATAAGTATATGAATGTGTAGCTCACTGCATGATTTGTTGCCCGCAACATGTTCGACGTTTTGCCTCAATGAATTTCTGCAAATTGTTTTGTGTTTTCTACCAAGTCTTAACTGTTCAACAATGTACGATTTTGTGTCGGTCGAGTAGTTTGCTTGCATTACAAATTACAACCTTGGATGAGATCCTTCTTCATATATAGCATTGCATGAATGCATTTTTTGTCATTGCTCTTTTTGTTTGTTGTCTTAGTGTTTCCCATGTAAAACATTTACTATATTACTTGCCTATTTGTATTCATATAGTTTATTCCTCTAACAATTTACAAAAAGATCATTCTGCTTCAAGATTTTCAAGATGATCAATTTGGTTTTAGTTATTTAATTTACTTATTCTACCATTTTGCAACACTAATATTGAGGAAACAGTGACATTTATTGCAACCAACTAGCATTTCTGAAAACAGAATCATGCACAAATCAAGTGCTAAAGCAAAACAGAAAAAGTGATCGATTTGAAACAAGAGATTCTGAGAAAATGCTCAGCATGCAAGAAGTTGAATCTTGATCTTCTGTAGCATCCCTACAACATCTTTCATGTTTGTCCTTCTTGCCAGAGATTCAGCACAGCAATCTAATGCCACTTTCATGATTGATGCCATAACATCTAGCTCCTTCTGTAAGCGATTATCCATTGGTGTAACCAGGTTGGCATCCATAACGTCCATTACTGCCTCTGGGAGTGAATAACTCACCCATTGCTTCATGCTAAGATTTCCCTCAAACTCACTAGGCTTTCTCCTAGTAAATGTTTCCAGCAACATAATCCCGTAACTATAGACATCACATTTTATTGACACCAGTCCATCCAGTCCATACTCTACAGTCAAACAATTAATTAAAAGATGCAATATACTTTCTTGATTGGAAAAAAAGAATAAGAGGAAAAATCAATGTTCAAATTAGCAAAAACAAAGAGACGTACCCGGTGCTATATAACCAAATGTTGCTAAGGTTTTTGTGTATAAATCACTCTCATCTTCACCGAGCAATTTTGAAATACCAAAGTCGCTTAGGTGGGCAACCATATCCTCATCCAACAAGACGTTACTAGGCTTTATATCGCAATGAATCACAGGAGAGGAGCATCCATGATGGAAATATTCCAACGCACATGCCACATCTATCATAATACTTAGTCTCTGCATGATGTCTAGGAAGTAGTTGTGCGAATACAAATACTTGTCAAGACTTCCATTAGGCATATACTCGAGCACTAAAGCCTTAAAATCAAGGTTGGAGCAACTAGTGATGACTTTCACGAGATTCCTATGGCGAAGGCTACGCAAAACTTCACATTCTGTATCTGTCACGCCCCGAGCCTACACCCTGGGCGGGACCGGCACTCGGAGATCATCGCTGGCCCCAAGCGAACCATTGGCCTGGCTTTCTTAATTCAGCGGAACTTAACTCAACAGCACATCTTAATGCAAAGAAAGGTTATAAACAACCAACTGATAATCACTGGCCAAAAAGGGCCACTCGAGTCTCAAAATAGAATAGTAATATATATATACATAGATGAGAGACTCAAAGCTAACTGACTGACTGTCTATGACTGAGATGGATGTTGGGACAGACCCC
>NW_006239887.1:31239-31803 GCF_000226075.1 Solanum tuberosum
CAGGATGCTGATCCGGGGTACCTGTATCTGCATCATAAAAAGATGCAGGCCAACTGGCATCAGTACATGGAATGTACGAGTATGCGAGCTGGAAAGCTAAGCAACATGGCTAGAAAGAAACCTGGAAGAAACTGAATACCTTACCTGGCTCAACTCAACTCAACCTGACTGACTCAATTCAATATAAGGCAAATTAAAACAAGTGCAATATAGAGAAGAGCTGTTTAAAACATGCTATAAACTCTGTGTGTATACAAAGATAAAATAAGCCTGAGATGTATGTAGAAATACAAATGAACTGATGCATATACAATACCATAATTACTGTGTATGAAAATACAATAACTGTTGTGGGAGTTTCTCTAACCGACAACCATCACATAGAGCTATAGTGATGATACAACGATCGACCTCACGCTGCCAGAGCATCCAATTCCCGGCCAAAGGTATAGGACCTGAACTGCCTAATGGATCCACTAGTCTGATTTGAAAAGGATTCATCTAAAAAGTATGATCCTTTTCTACCCATGGTGGCTAACATGGTTCTATGGGGGCTGTGGGTTC
>NW_006239887.1:40493-40633 GCF_000226075.1 Solanum tuberosum
AGTCCTCTGAAATGCAAGGAGGCTCACCACTGACTCTGGAGTGCTCAGCTGGATCAACGACGTGCAGGATGCTAATTCTGAGTACCTGCGTCTGCATCATAATAAGATGCAGGCCAACTGGCGTCAGTACATGGAATGTA
>NW_006239887.1:40716-42452 GCF_000226075.1 Solanum tuberosum
ATCTAGAAGAAACTGAATAGCTTACCTGGTTCAATTCAACTCAACCTGACTGACTTCTTTCAATATAAGGCAATTTAAAACAAGTGCGATATAAAGAAAGACTGTTTAAAACATGTTATAAACTCTGTGTGTATGCAAAGATACAATAAGCCTGAGATGTATATAGAAATACAAATGAACTGATGCATATACAATACCATAATTACTGTGTATGAAAATACAATAACTGTTGTGGGAGTTTCTCTAACCGACAACCATCACATAGAGCTATAGTGATGATACAACGATCGACCTCACGCTGCCAGAGCATCCAATTCCCGGCCAAAGGTATAGGACCTGAACTGCCTAATGGATCCACTAGTCTGATTTGAAAAGGATTCATCTAAAAGTATGATCCTTTTCTACCCATGGTGGCTAACATGGTTCTATGGGGGCTGTTGGGTTCGTTGAACGCTCCCCCAACTCGGTGCTCGATACTACTCCCAAAAATGTACTGGCTCTTATGCTTTAAAAATATTTTCTTCCTACTGATTTGAGATAATTACTCAAAAACTAGCCCGAAGGCTCCTTCGGAAAATCTCAGTTTCCTCTCTTTCTTTATGAAAACTAGCCCTAAGGCTCTTTTGGAAATCTCAGTTTCCGATCTTGTTTAAATGTAAAAACATTTCCTTAAAACTTCTTTGGGAATACATAGTTCCCTAATAACTTTGAGAAATGGACTCAACTTTAAACTCTTGACTCTTTACTCTTTACTTGACTTGCAACTTGAGCCTTAGAATGAAGTGAAAACGATCAATAAAGACTCTTGGAAAGCTCTAGAGACTTGCTTGGACTTACTTCTTAACCTAGCTTGACTTGACTCTAACTTCACCTTGACTTGATCCTAACTCGCCTTTGAATTGGATTATGAATTCAAGGGTAACAACCTCATGTTTATGGATGATTTCGGGAGGTTTAAATGTACCTTAGAGTGTTGGAAACAACTATGAAACATAGGTTTAATATCTAGGAACATGTATGAAAAAGTAGGGGAGGAATGGGAAGACTTGGCGCTCTGAGAGGCGTGGAGCGCCAGACCAAAAACTTCAGAGGGAGCCTGCTGGCGTACTGAGTGGCGCGCCGCCCCAAGGGGGAAAGTTCAGAGCCCCTCTTGGGGCGTGCTGGCAGGCGCGACGCCCCACCCCTTTTTCCCCGAAAACTCGACTTTCCTCTCTTGTTTCTCCAACTCTAAACCTTCCAAAGTTCCAACACCAAACACTTAGAACCATAAACCCCTCAACATACCATGGATTACAACTCAAAATACAACCGAAAACAAGTCCCAAATCAACAAGAATTTCAACAACACAATCAACAACATTACCAACACAACCCAACAACTTCAACAACATAACCCATCTTTTCTCAATAAATAAAAGGGGCTTGATGTGTGGGGGAAAGGATAAACCCACACTATGAACTCACATACCTAGTAGGGATCACCCCCGATGATTTCCACGATGATCTTTGACGGAAACTCCTTGATCCCCTCTTCTCCTTCTCTTCTTTCTCTCTTCTTCTCTTCTTCACTCAAGAACCCTAACTCTTACTCTTTTAAAATGGAACAAAAATGATCCAAAATCAGCCTAACACAACAATATAACCCCAAAAGAAATTGCTAGGGAAAAGACCAAAATGCCCTTAAAATTTCCGGACGGATTCCCTGCCAACTGCCCAACTTTCAAAGGGCATAACTC
>NW_006239887.1:43542-44168 GCF_000226075.1 Solanum tuberosum
AAAATGCATACGCTGAAGGTTACTCAAGTTCTGAGTTGATGTTGGAATTGATCCAATTAAGTTATTATAAGAAAGATCAAGGTCTAATAAGCTGGTTAGGCTTCCAACTTCATTTGGAATCTGGCCGTTGATCTTGCAAGCAGTGGCATGAAAATTTACAAGAGATATGGAGAAGTTCCCTACGGAGACCGGAAGCATGCCATTTAGAGGGTTGAAAGATAGATAAAGAGATGTTAAATTTCTGCAATTGGTTAAGTGAGGAAGCTTAAAAATGAATCACTGGTTAAATTGTTTTCCACCAAGTTTAGGAACTGTAGATGAGTCAAATATCCAAGAGAATTGGGAATAGTAAGCTTTGAACAATTGGAGATAGAATAAGGAATAGTCCCAACGAGATTGGTTAAGCGACCCAGATAAAGCTCTTCAATGTTGGGTAAGATAGAACCTATGTTTGGTTGGATGGTCCCTGATAGATTGTTGGCTGAAAGATTAATTGATCTCATCCCTGATATGTTGAAGATCTCCATATCAAGTGAACCACTAAAACTATTAAAGTGAAGACCAAGTTTCTCCAACTCAACGAGATTTCTTATCTCTTTGGGTATTTCACCTGTCAACACATGAAG
>NW_006239888.1:0-7181 GCF_000226075.1 Solanum tuberosum
TCCAACGCCTTTACCTGAGAAAACGAATCAAAACGATTGATTCGGATCTTGACCGCTTTATGAGTAACTAAACACAATAATTAGTATGTAGAAACTAATCACCTTCTAAAGAATACCAAAAGAAACCAAAGATATCACAAGAAGAAATTACTTTATACCTTAAACTATGAAAATAGTAAAGGTTTAAAGATAAATTCTCAAAGAACAAGTCACAAAGGTTCAAAGAACTCTCTCAAATATTATTAATATCAATCTAAATTGTCTTTAATGAATGAAAAGGATTCCTATATATAGGAGAAGGGAAAAACGTCCAAGACCCCTTATAAGAAGCAAAAAGGTTAGCCAAACCCTAGAAAGACAATTACAAGGAATCCTACTCTAGAAAGGGAAATAAAGTAACCTAAACTAGGAACAAATTTAGTACTTCTAGGAAAGCATTAAATGGTACTTAGGAGACCATAAATAGACTAAAGAAAATATAAACAACCTATATATAAATAAAGAAATAAGGTAAATCCCAACTAGGAAAAGAATCTTGACAATCTTGGAAAGTTTGACTAGTCTTCTCTCAAAACTTGGGCAGAAAGCAACTCTTGTTGTGGCTGATTCTTGGACTCTTCTTGACCTTATTTGCACGAAATTGGACCTTAAAATTCCTCATATTGGGCTTGAATTTGGGCCCCCAAATAATTGTAGCATTTAGACAATTCCTCTCCCTTGGGCTTGAGCTCTTCTTCCCCAATAAGACACCTTTGGATTAGCGATTGAAGCCCATTGAGCTTATCATTGAACTCCTTGGTTTGAGATCTTGTTATGGGCTTCCTTGGAGTTTCTAAAGCTTCATCATTGTCCGTCAATGGAGTAGATCTTCCTTGGATGCTATCATTAGGCTAAGCTTTTGATGGAAATAAGTTCCCTCTCGGGCAACTTACCCCTTTTCAAATGTGTTCCTCTCGGACACCCATTTGCCGGATGAAGACCAGCCTACGCCTTACCCCACTCACTCTCTCTAGTTGACTGTTAGGATATGGGAATAGGGCTCATCCTCTCAGGCTGAACCTCATGTCGACCCACTCTTTAGGCCATCAGTCTAGTGGTCTTGGTTACGCGACCTCCATCTCGGGCAAGCCAAAAACACATAGGTTTATTTTTATTTGCAACTACAAACCCATTAAATTAAACAACAACCACTAGGTGAAATCATCATTAAGCTACATCTAACCCATTAGCAAGCAAGACCCAACAATAATATAAATACATATTTACTAAATCACACCCCAAGAATGGGGGTTTTTAGCCACCATCAAGAGATAGAAATTTATACCTTCAATGATGTTGAAATCAAATGGATATAGAGAAAGAAGTCTTGATTTGAGCAAACAAAGAAGAATCCAGGAGACCCACTTCCAAATTGGAAGAGATGAAACCCTCTTCTTCTTCAAGTTTCCCAAAACCCTATCCAAACATGAGAGTAAAATAAAAAGTACTAAAAATTATATAAGAATCTAATATTGTCTAATAATACTACAAAAAATGATACAAAGCTATAACTCTCAACAAGTATTTATAGTTTTCAAAAATCAGTGCTGCGGCGGATCATTCGGCGACATTAGTCGGAATTGCCGATCAACTCGGTGATTTGCCCTTTGTTGTAGTTCATCGCCGTCTTGCACCATCCTTCGGTATCATTGTGCTCAGGTCATTGGGCAACATAGTACTGCTTCGCGGAACTCCTCAGCGATGTGCCGACTACTCCCTTTTTCCACCGACTTGATCCTTTCCTTCAGGGCTCAGCACACTGGAACTAAAGGCGAAGTGAGACCCTTCGGCGATTCGCCAAGTGAACTCAACGATGCTTAAGCCTTCATTTTCTTGTTCTTTTAAGCTTTTTCATTCCTTTTTGCAAAGTAGTGTCCATTCTTTCCTTCAAACTTCAAATTCCTGAAACTTAAAGGTTTTCAATAGATATTGAGATAAAATAGGCACTTGAGGACACAATTTCTATTAAAATATAGCCCAAAATGAGTCAAATTTGTGGACTCATTAACACCCCCAACTTAAACTTTTGTTTGTCCTCAAGCAAACTCAAGTTCAGCTGTTCAAAAAGGGTGTCTCAAACAGTGGTAGACAAGACTCAATCATAAATGTACACAACAAGACTCAAATTACTTATGCAAACACCAATTGTGTACTGAAGGATTCAAGTTCTAACACACCATTACCAACGATTCTCATGCTCACAATACTTGCTACTTTTGGAAGTTCAAGCTCAACAAAAAGTATCTAAATGCCCTCACATAAAGAATGATTCCATATTCACACATAGAGGTTAATCAATTTAAGATCAGGAATCAGATGCAACGCTCACGAGTATAAAGAGGAACACAATGCATGTTTTCACCCATAGGTTTACCCTTATTTTCCAATCAATTTTCGGTTTGGCTTACACAAGATCAAAAAGGTCTTTTCAAGGATTGTAATAGGCTGAGTGCAAAGGTAGGGTCATTTAGGCTCAGTGACTTCTTCATCCTTGCGAGATGTGGTGTTCTCAAAATGTCCTTTTCTTTTCCCTTTTGACTTTTTCTTTTTTTGCTTCTAAGTCATCCTTTTATTCACTCTCCATGTATTGCTTGGGAACCTAATTTCTTTGTGCACTTTTTATTCTACAATTTTTTTAAGGGTTTCCATTTTGTTATGCAATACCATGGGTTAAGGGAGACTTTTCTTGCACTTCTTGACTCCTCCTTTTCCTTTTCACCACACCCCCAACTTAGGCTTTTTGCCTAAGTTGGCTATTCACTAAACCACAAATCAAGATGATTATAGGTAGTGGGTTAAGTAAGGTCTAGGGTTGATCAAGGTTCTTCCAAAGAAAGGTAAGGCTCAAGGGGTTTTCAAAAGAGTTTCACACACTCACGGGTAAGCCACAAAAGAGGTATATGTCAAATTTGGCTCACACTCTTTAAAGTTTCCTAAGATCATATCAAGAGGACACCTTTCTAAATCAATCAGACTAGCAGGGCAAATTCTAGGTTTATTCATGCATGGTTCAAAGTAAGCTAATCACACAAGGCATCTACACTTAAGTCAAACAAGACTACACACTTTCGCTAGTGTGCAATGGTCATTATAAGAGAATCAATTCGATAAATGGCTAATCACAACAAGATGCAAAGAGTTCACATATTGTCTATTCAACTTCATTTGGTCTCGCTGTAGCCGCATATTCATGTTTGTTCAATTGAGAGCACTATCAAGTCATCATTATTGATCGGAACTAAGACTTAAATTTTGCAAACGAACAACCATTTTGAACACACGAGAGGTAACAAAAATGTGCGAAAAATTCAAAAAATTTCGAAAGGGTCAAAATCTTTTTTGTTTTTGTAGTATAAAACAAAAGGGGCTACGAGCTCAAACATCCACAAAAAGTAGTGTAAAAACAATTTTAAACAAAACAGCCCAATATACAAAACACAAATATCCATAACAGGCAAACAAGGTGGGCCTCACCTCACCACAAATAAATGCACTTTGTCCTCAAATGCAAATGATGAATATCCAACAGTGAGAATAAAGAAAGATAGAGATGGAGGTAAAGAGGGGATCCTGTCTACATGCTTGCTCCATTTGTCGAGGCATCGTTGCCTGATGCATTAGCCTGGAATGCGACAATGGTTCCCGGACTATCATTCCTAGCTTCTGTAGCGATGTTACCTGCAACCATTATGTCCACTTCATGGCCCGCCAAAAAGGAGTCTATGGCCGTGTAGAATCCACGTTTCCATGAAGGAATAGCGGGGTCAATGGGGGTCTTCCTGCTGGCACTTGCTTTCTTACTCTCTTTTCTTTCTTTGGCCAGTTCTGCTATCTTCTCGTCTCTTTTAAACTCTCGTGCTCTTACATGTCGGGGTGGCATGTCCCTTCCTGCAACAGTGGCGGACTCAGAACTTTTACGAAGTGAGTTCAAGATATAAAAATATACCTAATATTATTTGTAATTTTTATGAGGCTAACAACATACATATCTGACTATACTAAACAATGTTAATACATTTGAAAAAAAATTACATTGACTTATGAATGAGATGGTAAATAACAAGATGGACGAAAAACTAGGCTTCAATATAAACTAAGAAAATAAAAGAATATTATGAATGATTTCTCTTCATTCAACATTTAACAAATAAAAACAAAATATTAAACAAAATAATTATAACCTTAATTTCAGAATCGAATACATAGAAATAAACCTAATATTATTTGAATTTTTTTGTTGATTTTAGAATGATAAGGGATTTTTTAGTTGAAGAAATAAAAATAACCACAATAATCATATATGTATATATAAAGACTAGAATCAAGAGCGAAAAACATTCAACAAAGAAGAAAACAAAAGGGTTTTTAGAATTGAGAATAATAGGGATTAGTGCCTTTTTAGTTGAGTTTTTTTATAAAAAAAAAAAAAAAAAAAAAGGACAAAAGTTGTTGACTAGTGGACTTTTAATTGTAAAAGTAAAAAGTTGTTCTAGTTTTTATAGTTTCTAAGTAACTAAAAGGACAAAAGTTACACATACATAGAGGACAAAATTGTGTTGGAACGTTTTATATATCAGAAAAATGAATTAAAACTAAAATGTGGCAGTGGGGATTCGATCCCGGGTTGGCTAGGAAAATTGAACCCCCTCAACCACTCGGCTAAGCTTCAGACTTGTGTTAGTGGGTTCAAAATTTAATACATACATATAAAATTTTAAAAACTGATTAAATATACAATGTTATTTTTCAACGAAGTGGGTTCATATGAACCCACTTGAACCACTGTAGGTCCGCCCCTGGTCGGGGTGGCATGTCCCTTCCTGCAACTTTTGGTGTAGCCATATCTGCAAAAGACTTCGAGAAAAGTTAGACAGTATTTTAAACAGGGGTAGGGGAATTCTGGGTGTAGACTAGCTTTACCAAACCAGTTGGTGAAGTACTCATCCATTTAGGCTATTCGCTGAAAATGATGCACATGAGGTGCAGGAGTGCAAATAAAGGGGCGAACACGGAGTCTTTCAGCGAGTCGCTAAGTGCGCTTAGCGACATTAGGGTCATGTTTGAAAGTTACAGATCGAATAATACATGTAGAATTCAGTTAAAGTCGGAATGGGGGTGTTAGGCGAACCTCTTAGCAGTTCGGTGAGCTCTACTCAGCTCGCCAAACAGCCCAACGTGTCTATTTTCAACCTATTTCTTTCAAATTCAACCCCGCAATCCCTGATAATGCCGTTTAAGTTTCTAAGGCATGGATTCAGCGAAGAGCCGGAGCAATTTTTACACACCCATACCAACACAATTTTAAATCAACGCACGATCTAATGGGATTCTACGAGTTACTCTGTAAGGATTCTACGAGTTACTCTGTAAGTCTATCCAACATCTGGTCCATGAATCGCATAGAAAAGTGGTCCTTTTATGTCCACGTATTCAACTTCCGGTAATCCATACAAACTCTCCATCCAGTCACAGGCCTCATTGGAACAAGCTCATTTCTTTGATTTGGAACCACAGTAATGCCACCCTTTTTAGGCACACACTGCATAGGACACACCTAATTACTATATGCAATGGGATAAATAACTCCTGCATCCAGCCACTTGATGATCTCCTTTTTAACTACCTCTTGCATAGGTGGATTTAACCTTCTCTGGTGCTCGATACTGGGATTATGATTTAGCATGAGTTGGATTTTATGAGAGCAAATACCGGGAAAAATCCCAATAATATCCGCAATAGTCCACCCAATAGCTCGCTTGAACCTCTTTAACACAGTCACCAAGCATTCTACTTGTCTCGCATTCAAATCTGCCGCAATGATGACCGGCAAAGTATTCTCTCTGCCCAGGTATACATATCTCAAATGCGGTGGTAGAGCCTTAAGCTCCACTTTCAGTGCCTCCACAATATATGGTGTTTCGGGTGGGGACTCGCGGTTTTACATGTCTAACTCATACTTCTTTGGTTTGGACCGATAATCTCACCTATCGGGTGCGGCTACCAACTCCTCTTACTCTTTAATACCATCACTATCGAAATTCATCATAACTGCTGCTAGTGCCTCAACACCTAGTCGCTCTTCAATTTGCACTTCTGTCCCACTCTCTACTCTGTAAGTTATAGCAGATACTATTTGGAGTTCACCACTCTGCTTCATGGACCTACAAATATTGAAAGTTACTTCTTCATTATTCAGTCTGAACTTCATCTGTCCCTCTTCCATATCAACCAACGCACGCCCTGTGGAAAGAAATGGTCTCCCAAGGATGATGGGAACCTCAAAATCAACCTTACAGTCAAGAATTACAAAATTTGGCGAAAAAAAGAAAGATTCCTCTTTTACTAGCACATCATGGAGTACACCAATTGGCCTTTTCACAGTTCGATCGGCCATCAGTAACCGCATTGTAGTGGGCTTTGGGTCCCCTAGACCCAACTTCTTGTAAATAGACAATGGCATGAGGTTGATGCTAGCACCAAGATCACACAATGCCTTAGCAAAGTGTAACAATCCGATAGTACATGGAATCGTGAAGGAACCACGATCCTCCTTCTTTTGCACAAGAGACTTTGTGGCAATAGCGCTACAATGCTGCAATGTATCATCATCTTCAAAACTCACACACCTCTTCTATGCTACCATATCTTTCATAAACTTTGCATACCCAGGCGTTTGTTTCAAAGCTTCTATCAACGAACGTTGAAGGAAAGTTGCTTCTGTAACATCCGGCGATTTGAAATAATTATGAAGAAGCTTAGAATTGGAAGTAGCCATTTTTTTGGAAGATTTAAAAATCTGGAAATTTGGCCAAGTATGGAAAAATGGTGAGTTTTGGCCAATTTTGAGCAGTCATAACTTCTAGCTCATGATGAGTTAGGTGTAGTTCCAGTTATGGTTGCATAGCTCGTGGAATGGTCTTTCCAACGCAACTGATTTTTCTCCATTCCGAGTTCGTATGAGTGAGTTATGCCCTTTGAAAGTTGGGCAGTTGGCAGGGAATCCGTCCGGAAATTTTTAAGGATTTTTCCCCACACATCAAACTCCTTTTATTTTGAGAAAAGATTGGTTGTGGTGTTTGGAGTTGTTGGTTGTGTTGTTGATGTTGTTGTTGGTATTGTTGAAGTCCCTTGTTGTTTTGGTC
>NW_006239888.1:7359-7540 GCF_000226075.1 Solanum tuberosum
AGGGTTTGGCGCGTCGCGCCTGCCAGCGCCCCCCAAAAGGGATTCTGAAGTTTCCCCCTTGGCGCGCCGCGCCTAGCAGAGCGCCAGCAAGACCTCTCTGAACTTCAAGGGCTGGCGCTCCGCGCCTTGCAGAGCACCAAAGACCCCAACCTACCCCTTTCATTCCCCCTTCTTTCATGCA
>NW_006239888.1:7598-16132 GCF_000226075.1 Solanum tuberosum
TCTAAATACGTGTGATCATATACCTTGAATCCATAGTTCAATTCAAGGCAAGTTAGTATCAAGTTAAAGAGCAGATAGAGTCAAGTCAAGCTATGTTAAGAAGTAAGTTCAAGCAAGTCTTCCAAGCTTTTCAAGAGTCTTATTGAACGTTTTAACTTCATTTTTAGACTCAAGTTTCAAGTCACGCAAAGAGCTTAGAGTTTCAAGCTAAGTAAAGAGTCTCAAGTTTCAAGTTTAGTAAAGAGTAAAGAGCATATAGTTTCAAGTCGAGTAAAGAGTATCGAGTTTCAAGTTAAGTCAAGAGTGTAAGTTGAGTTCATTTCTCCAAAGTTAATAGGGAACTATGTACTTCCCAAAGAAGTTTCTAAATGTTTTTTTTATTTAAGTAAGAAAGGAATCATGTTTTCCAAAAGAGCCTTAGGGCTAGTTTTCAAGAAAAGGAACATCGTTTCCAAGTGAGCCTTTGGGCTAGATTTTGAGTAATTATCTCATTTAAAGAAAGATGTGTTTAAAACACTTATGAGGTAAAGTATTTTTGGGAGTAGTCTTGGGCATCGAATTGGGGATACGAGTTCATATTAAACTCAACTCTCCATAAGAACCATGTAGCCAACATGGGAGTTAACGGGTCATACTTTTTAGATGATCACGAAAGTTAAGCTAGTGGATCCACTTAGTAAAGTTAGCTTCGTATATCACGGAAAGGTATAGATGGTCCTCGGGCAACGTGAGGTAAAACATTGTATCACCACTCATACTCGTAGTGGTGGTTTGTCGGTTAGAGAAACTCCCACAGTAGAAAGAGCTTGGTTTCTCAAGGAGTTCTGTTAGTGTGGATGGGGGTATGGGACTTCATTCATACATTGCACAAGTAGACCTCGAGAGGAAGCATGGTATTTTTCATACTCGTACATTCCATGTACTGATGTCAGTTGGCCTGCATCTTATGACGATGCAGACACAGGTACCCCGGATCAGCATCCTGCACGTCGTTGATCCAGCTGAGCACTCTAGAGTCAGTGGTGAGCCTCCTTGCTTTCCGGAGGACTCAGATAAATGTTTCTTTTAGTTTTACGTTATCAGGATGTTGCGGGGTCTGTCCCAACATCCATCTCAGTATTTTTAGAGGCTTCATAGACAGTCAGTCAGTTAGTATTGAGTCTCTCATCTATGTATATATGTAAATATTATATTTCGAGACTCGAGTTGCCTTTTTTGGCCAGATTTTATCAGTTAAGTTTGTATATGTCTTTGCATGGCATTGAGTTATTCTGTTGAGTTAGATTTCTGCTGAGTTAAGAAAGCCAGGCCAAGGGTTCGCTTGGGGCCAGCAATGGTCTCCGGGTGCCGGTCTCGCCCAAGGTGTGACCCTCAGGTTTATTTCCATGCTTTAGGCATGCTTTTTATTTTTTTCCACTTCCCGTAAATTCTTTGCAGCTTATTTGGGGTGTTGGGTTGGTGGCACGCTCCTCGAGGTGTTAGTTTGAGTTTGGTACGAGTTTTGAGTTTTAAAGCATTATTCTTTAAAGAGTTGACATTAGTTAACATCCAGAAATCCTGATGTCAGATCAAAATTTTGTCAGTTCGATCAGCTACGGAAGGTTCATTTTGGTCTAGTGCTACGATTGGTTTGGGTATTTCTTCCATTTAGAGTGGTGCGATTAGGTGTTTTAGCTTTTGAGTTTAGCTAAAAGTTAAACTTGCGGCAGCTTCTTGCGAAATATGCTCAGAATCAAATTATATCAGCGCGGTTATATTTAGAATGCTGAGTTTTTTTGCAGAACGACCTATAGTTTGATTCCTGAGGGTATCAGGTGAGTTTTTAGCTTTGTGAAGTTTTGTGGTGCTTTTTTCTAAAGTGTTGACTCTGGTCAACATTTTGATGAGACAACCTCGGATGTCTATGTGAGACCCCGTGGTTCGTTCGCATAATATTTATAACATTGAATGAGTGTATGAGCCTTATCTGACTTGGTGTATCATTTCAGGAGAATAAGGTTGCAAAGGTGAGGTAAAAAAAATAATCAAAGAATTAGACTAAAGTTATGGGTCAAGGATGCCCTTAAACAAGTTCGAGTTAAAGAATGTCTATATTAACACCCCGCCTGTTCAGAACACTTAAGTTAACTGGTACCTTTGGGGATAAGACAAAGAGTGTTTTATATGCTAATAAAGATGTTTTATAAGGTGATATAGTTGCCCAATGATCGTAAGTTAAGTTTTGAAGTCAAGCAATTTGAGAAATAAAAAGTTGGAAAAAGTTAAGAGTAAGTTTCTTTGATAATTTTTTTCTGAAAATTGGGTTCAATGTCTCGGAGCTTTTCTCCCAATCTATAAAGCTTTATAAGAACCCCAATATATGAAATTGAAGGTCTACGAGTCTACTTTCCAACACACTAAATCATTTGTTTATACCACTTCAGAATTGAGAGATATTCAGATTTTAGTGAGACTGCACAAGCAGGCACGTGAAGGTGGGCCCCTAGCCCATATGTCGGTTTAGATTTATAAGATCACATTTCCCTTCGTTTTATCTCCTTATTTTCGACCAAAATAAGAATAAAACAGTCCTAAATCCTCTCTAAAGGTTCACCTATCATCCAAGCAAAGATCTACAAGATTTCAACGTGGTTTCACCCTCAGAACGTTCCTAGAGATTGTGTTATTTCTTTCCTCCTCGTTGGTTGTGATTTGAAGGATTCTTCATGGTGAAGGAGTCTCGTTTTTTATGTGGTATTGCTGCTGTTTGGAGACTACATACTATAAGGAGGGGATACAATCCATATTGATACAACAAGACCCAAAATTGAGGTATGTTAAAGCTAAGCACTATACTTCCTTTGAGCACGAATTTTTGAATCCTAAATTGTCAAATATTGTTTTACTACTCTATTGCTAGAAAGACCTTTTGTAAAAGGCATTGAGATTGCAACTGGCGTATTTTTGTGACTCCATTATGTTGCTATTCCACTAGTTCGGTTAGATAGGGTATTTGGCGTCTTTATGTCATTTTGTTGATTCTCTTGACTATGGGTCCATCTGTACAAATTCTTCTTCTTCTTTAGGTGTAGTAACTTAAGAATATTAGGGACGAACAATATCAATATGAAATCAGTCCTCCTTCCTCGCTAATTTATATTTTTGAAAACTTTAAAATAACTTAAGAAGATTAGGGATGAACAATATCAATATCAAATCAGTCCTCCTTCCTCACTAATTTATTTTTTTTAAAAAAATAGTAAAATAAAACGTCGATCTCCAAAACTGTTAAACGTAAACCGTATGTTTAAACTACTAAAGTACGGGTTTATCTGAAATACCTTCTTTTACAAACTACTAAGGAAACATATATAGATACTAAGTGAAGAATTTTAAGCTCTTTATGAACATCCTCAAGTTTAAGTTGCCTTTCTAAATCCAAGTTAACTGTTCCAGTTTAATCTACAAGTATATGAGGTTCTACGAGATATTTACATGTGATACGAAAGTGATTACGAGATTATGAGGACAAGAGAACCAACAAGCCAAGATTGGCAACATGATTCAGGTAAAAAATGCATTACGAATCCATGACATTGCATGCTATGCATTCTACTTACGAGCTACAATTGGAAGGTATGGGGCCTATTACCTATATTTATACGTATGAGACATAGATGGCCACAAGTTGGCAAATATGATGTCGGTTCGCTACCGGAAGGCACCACATTTGCAAGCACTTGGTTGAGTGTGACATGCATTTGCATCTATATATATGTATTCACGACATACGATTATGCGAGCATATCATGCATATTTAATTTATATAAGGTCCGATGTCAGCCATGGAGGCTATCATAGTTTCTATTTCAGGTAGTATCTTTATTACCCTTTTACAACAACTATTTATTATTCTATTTTTTCCCTTACATACCAGTACATTTTTATTCGTATTGACGTCCCGTTGCCTGGGAATGCATTTTTGTTTCGTGCGTACAGGTCTAGGTAGGGATTCTGATTAACCCCTTTGCTATGATTCGGGGTTCAACTGTGAGTTGGTAAGCTCCAATTCTTCCTGGAGCTTTCATAGGGTGTTACTTTTATTGTACAATTTGGATATAATCGGCGCCTTGCCCTGACCAGTGCTTATGTCACTCATAGAGGCAATTGTGGACACAGTATTCTGGGTTTCTTTCTGCAGCTTTCGGTTTCCATCCACATAGGCTTGGCATGTATAGATATGTATGTATGTGTGTATATCTTCATCATAGCCTTGTCAGATAGCTAGTACCTTATTATCTTTGGCTTGTCTACCTTCGTCTATATGACTTATCGATATTCAGGTTATGACCTTAAGGGTCCAGTCATAGTATTTTAGATGTTATGTTGCCCGACCTTCTAAGCCCTTAGTTGAGTCAGTTGGTATGTTTATGTGGCTAACTCGATTGCTTAAGGTGACGAGTGCTAGTCACGCCTTCTCTAGTTTGGGGCGTGACATAACCCCTTTCCAAACCCTACTTGTGTAATGCATAAGTGAAGTTACATACCCCCAATCACACTAAGTAGAACTCCTTGAGAGGTCATAAGTATAGTTCATGTTCTTGTTCTTGTCATATTCATATTATTGTCATGTAGAGAAGTGTAGCCTTAACCGACATAGACCATGTGAGCTACATGGAATCCGGTGTCTTGCCCCAACACCGAAAAGAGGTGTCCTACTTGCCTAAGGTAGAACTTGTGTATTAGCTTCTAGGTTGATCCACTAGCTAAAGACCAATGTGGTCACATAGTTATGGGATAAGGAGATCGCTAATAGAAACCAGGACTACTAACGTGAAGGTTTCCATCTCATGAGATAACTATCTTGGGAACCTGGACTTACTAGCGTGAAGGAACCCATCTCATATAACTATCAACTCAGTGTTTTGGGGCGTGACAGTCTTTCTAATCAAATTTGTTGAGTTTGGAGTGTCGTTTACAAATGGTTTTCCCTTTTGGTTTGTGTTATTTAGACTCTGAATGGATTTCGAGGGCTTGTTCGATGTCTTGAACACTTAGGCCTTTTTTTTAGATTCTGTTGTGTGGTGCGATGGCTTAAGAGAACTCTTGATCTTTTAAGAAAAGTTTGTTTAAACGACCAAGACGACTCTTAAGTGAAGAACATCAGAGGGGAGGGGGCACTTAAGAGATCCACCATTGGCTTTTGTGAAGGCTGCTTCAGAGACCTAGTGGCCGCTAAAGTGAAGGACGTCTTTAAGCAAGCACTACCTTTTCGAGGCTTATGGACGCTTAAGCGAAGTCCACTTAAGTGAACTTCGGGTTGCTTTTGCGAAGATCACTGCTATTAAAAACCTTTCCTCCTTTATTTCATCAAAATAAACGATTTTCTTGAAAGCTCCGCCTTGGACTACTTGGGGAAATTCTTATTCATTTTCAACCATTTCAAAGTGATTTTCTTCCTTTCCCTCTCCTCTACTCTTTCATGTCGTTAATTTTGTAATTCGAATTTGGTCCCGACCTCAAATCCCCCTATTTCTCAACTAGAAAGGATTGTAATTTGGCCATTTGGGATCTGAATTGAGTCCTGTGTGTGCCATTTTATCTGGCATATGATTCGTTTTCCAAACAGGACAATGTGACGATTTTCTTTTTGTAATTTGGTTGCGTCGATCTGTAGGTTGATTTTTTGCTCAATTTGTGGTCTGAAATTCTAATTAGTGATATGGGTATCATTGGATCCGTATTAACTTGCTCTTTGTGATCTTGACAGTTTGGCAGCATTTCGAGGTTCTCCGTGAGGGAAAAGCACTGAAGTTGTAGCTTGTGCGCTTTTTTCGGCAATGAGGTAGGTTGCAACTTTCTTTTATTACACTCAGTTTAGTTAGATTGACTTTATTTTGGTAGTATCACATGATTTAGGTTGACCCATTATGTTGTGTTGATTTTATTAATCTTTGAATAGTTATGGCCTTGGGTTGGAGGTTTAGCTTAAGATTTAGTCAGAGGGGCCTTAATTTAGGTGATCATTTTGTTATTAGTATCCTTAGAATTTTCTTCCAGGTGGAGTGAAACATAGGATGTAATGGTGTTTGATTATTTTGGCTTGAATGATTGATGTTATAGATCCTTGAGTTTTGATTTCCTGGTTATTTATCAAATTTTTGGGCCTGAGGCCATTATCTTGGATTGGCAGGAGTCGAGGTTAGTAATCTTGTGGTGTGGTCAGAATTCCTCCTGATTTTGTGTGGATGAGATAACTTGATTGTGATAATGCTTTTGAGAAGCTTCTACTTGAATATGTTTTAAGGTAAAATGATTTGGTTAGTAAAACGAAGATTATTGTTAATGAGTTGGAAGTCCTTGAAAAATTATTTTGTATAAAAAGTTGTAAAATGTCCCTTTGACATGAATTTATCGTACCTTTCGGTGATTTTACTCTGATGAGCTCGAGGCATCATTCTATGTCGCTCGTTGGCTTAGGCTCAGGCTACAGTTTACTACTTAGATGTCACTCTGTTGATAAGCTCGAAATACCCTGGGTGGCTCGTCGATACATAAATCAGGGTTATTAGTAAACTTGACATGCCACTCTGGGTAGCCCGTGGATACTTTTATCCATGTTGTTAGGTTACAGTTATGTTTAAGGAAAAATTCTAGGTGGCTCGATATTTCTTCCGTGCTTAAGATCTTCCTTATTTTGAGTCTTACATTGTATGTTTGCATTACTTTGTCTTTGACTGTATTGATTGTTTGGTTTTTTTATTGTGGTAGCTGGTTATTGATATTATATGTATGTTCTCTATTGTCCTCTTGTTATGCCTTAGCTTTCCCTTAACTTGCTAGTATTATCGTACCTATTTTATTTAACATATATTTTTTAGCTCGGTGGGTCTATGATGCCTACTAGGTACCCTTTGTTTGGTACTCGTATTGCATTTCTACATTTTTATGATGTTGCGCCCAGTTCGAGCCACCCTCTGTGAGCGTTTGGATCTCCCGTGGCTGTTACAGACATGGATTGTGGTAATTTTCTGTCGTTCAGAGATTATATATATGAATTTCATGTATGTCATTATATTCTTAAAACAATTTTAAATTTTTTGTTATTTACCCTCATTATTTTTATGATGTATTATCTTACATGATATATTTGTGTTAATCGGTCGAAATAAGTTAACACTTTATTTTTTTTATCAACCATCTTGTAGTTAATAGGAAACTAACCATGATTATAGTCAACTTCACCGGATCATATAAAATTCTCTATACTGATTGAACCTATAGTTATAATTAACACTCAATTTTTCCAAGGAAGGCTACGCAAGAATGCAATTGTTGGTTATTCCAACAGTTTATGCATCTGCCCTATATTTTAGAGTAGTGCCATGAGCTTATGATGGGGTTAAACTTTTTAATGAAATATTTTTGCTCATTTTTTTTGTTGCAGTTGCATTGAGAATTACTCAAGTGGATGTTGTTGAAGTTCTGAATTCCAAATTGATGTGTTCTTGTGGATTGTCAAAAGAAATGTTTTCATAAATACAATGTAATGGACTATTTTCAAGTGGTGGTAAAGGAAAATTTATTTGACATGTGTATAGAATTTTAGCCTTGATGGTGATTATGCACATAATAAATAAATTTTGAAGATATTTAATATATTTTTCTTTTTTTACTAGTAATTAATAGTATATTTCATCCAATTATTGTATTTGTTTTTTAGTTTTGATCCGTTAATGAGTTCGAGATTTTGACTCATTTAGCGCTTTGTTTATATAAATTTAGTGTCCTCAAATGTTTAATTTGTGCCATAAACTGATGAAAAATCCTTGATTTTTTGGTACATGGATTGAGAAACAAAGGGCTGACATTATAATGCAAAAAGAAACAAAACAAACTGAAGAATTGAAGAAAGGCAAGCCTTATGATCGCCAAGAGTGTTTGGCGAATCGCCGAACGGCCTGTTCCACAGCCTAAAGTTCCAGTATGCCAGCCTTGAGGGATGAAACCAAATCAGCAAAAAAAGGAGCAGTTGCCGCATCGCCAGTAGCTCCACGATGCATTGATAGATCGCCTAAAGTTACAAAACCCAAGGATGCTGAATGACAAGGAGAAATGGCGATGGAAGAGATCAAAGGGCTGCTCGCCTAAGTGGTTCGGCTAGCTCGACCTACTTCACCGAATGGGCTTTCGTTGCACATTTTTGGCAGCTATAAATACAATTTTGAACATTTAGTTTTGTATCATCTATCAATAATTTTATCTTTTTGATTTTCTGGAGACAGTTTTCTCTAGAGTTTTCTTTAGCTTTGAAGGATTGAAGAAATTCACTTTTGAGAAAATGGAAGTGGGTCTTTGAGATTCATCAAATTTGAGCATTGTAATGACGAAATCACTCTCACCCGGTTGATGGATAATCAATTTGGTAACTATTTTTACTTTTTTATAATGTCTAACTAAAACCCCAATTCTTGGGGTGTGATCATGTGATTATGAGCTGATTTAGCTTTTGGGTATTGCTAATTGTTAGTTTAAATGCTATTTAAAAGTGAGTT
>NW_006239888.1:16302-19386 GCF_000226075.1 Solanum tuberosum
GAAATCACTCTTACCCAGTTGATGGATAATCAATTTGGTAACTATTTTTACTTTTTTATAATGTCTAACTAAAACCCCAATTCTTGGGGTGTGATCATGTGATTATGAGCTGATTTAGCTTTTGGGTATTGCTAATTGTTAGTTTAAATGCTATTTAACAATGAGTTTAATCAGTAAATGTGGTTTAATTTAAGAATTATAGTTCCAAATGCAGTTCTATGTTTGTGTTCTTGGCTTGCGAGAGAGAGAGATTTTAGAACTTAAATTATTTATTGATGGTTTGTGGGTATTGGGTTGATCGGGGTTTAGCTCGAGAGAGTAAATCCTATACCCAATCCCACTCATTTATCTTGAGAGAGTGAATGGATTAAGGAGTGGGCTGCTCTTGATTTGCATGCTTGTTGATGTTTGAGAGAAATCACTTGATTCGGGGTAATTGTTCGAGATAAAATTACCTCCCTTATAGCCTAGCGTACTCACTAATATCTAGCTATTTACTAATAGTTGCAATTACCCATATGTCTATATTTTCCTATAATCGACCACATCCCAAGAATCCGTCTAATTATTGTTAATTCCTAGTGTTTGTGACCTTTTGTAGTTTATAAGTAAAAACAAAACCCCCCATCTGACATTCGTGTCACCCTTTTACTTGATTATGTCTTTAATCGATAATTTTTATTCCTATGGCTGATTTGACCACATATATACTTCCTAATAGAATTTGAAACACGTACCACTCCATGTGGAATTCGACCCCAACTCATTTAGTTGGGTTTTATAGTGATTTACGATTGTTGATACTTAGAATTGGAAGTAGTGTCTTTGAAACGTTATTAATCAAAATGGCGCCGCTGCCGGGGAGTGGTGTTGTTTGAAATTCGTTTGGTGAAGTTGAATTGTGTTCTTCTTAGTGATAGTTGAATCTACTTACTTTTAGTTTTTGTTTTGTTTTACTTGTGTTAAAAGAGAGGAGGAAATGAGTGTCAATGGTAGAAGTGGTAGCCAAGTGGGCCACCCTCCTTTGAAGTTGATGATTCTTAGGGATAACATTCTACATTTAAAGCGCTTAGAGGGTGAGCTAATCCATGAGACATGGCTGAGATTTAAGAAACTATTAATATAGTGCCCAACTCATGGAATCCCGGATAAGATGCAGCTGTAATGTTTTTATAGAAGTCTAGATTCAGTGAACTGAGGATTAGCTGACCAACTCTCTCGGGGTGGGATAATGCGACAACCCTATGCAATAGGATCCGAACTCCTCGATCGCATGACCATGATCAACATGGATCAAGATAAGGACCAGAACTTACAAAAATGAAAACCCAGTTGGATATCTTGGCCAAAGGTATCAAGGAATTTGACGAGCTGTACTAAAACGAAGTAAACTTCCTAACAAATCAAGGAGGAAGGTCAGGTGCTAACCAAGGATGGAATAGAAGGGGGAAAGGCGGATAGGTACATTCCACCCCATGAGTGCCAAAAGCCCAAGGATTATAAGGGAGGACAAACAAATCATCAATTCTAGGGAGGGGATATTTGTTCTTAATCGTTACCTTATTCAACTGCCGGTAGTCGATACACATTCATAACGAGCCATCTTTCTTGCGTACAAATAAAACTGGTGCTCCCCATGGGGACATACTAGGCCTTATGAATCCCTTTTCTAATAAGTCTTTTAATTGCTTTTTCAACTCCCGTAATTCTGCCGGGGCCATTCTATATGGAGGGATGGATATAGGTTGAGTATCTGGAATCACATCAATACCAAAACTCTATTTCTCGTTCTGGAAGCAAACCCGGAAGATCTTCAGGAAATACATCAGGAAATTCATTTACCACTGGAATGGATTGAAGAGTTGGTGGCTCCGTATCTATATTTCTCACTCTCACTAGATGACATATGTATCCTTTGTACATCATCTTCTTTGCCTTAAAAGAGGAAATAAATTTACCTCTTGATGTCCCAATATTACCTTTCCATTCAAGAACGGCCTCTTTTGGAAAAATGGAAATGCAGCGTCTTCGTTCGGCAAACTACCGTGGCATAACAAGAAGCTAACCAATCCATACCCATTATAACATCAAAATCCACCATTTCTAGCTCAACAAGGTCAGCCAACGTATCACGATCACAAACAGTTATAATGCAATTACGATAAACCCTTCTAGCTATAATAGAGTCACCAATCGGTGTAGACACCTCAAAATGGCTTCACTAATAATTATGGTGTTCTTTTGAACTTTTCAGCAATCAATGGAGTAACATATGATAGTGTAGACCCTGGATCAATTAATACATATACAATATGTGAAAAAATGGACAATGTACCTGTAACCACATCCGGCGAGGCTTCCAAATTTTGTCGATCCCCGAGAGCATATGTGCAATTCTGAACTCCACTAAAACTAGCTGCTCCCCTAGCTCCTCTACCACGACCAGTAGGCATCTGTCCTCTACTTAAAGAAGGTGCTGATGACGAGGATGCAACAACTGACCTAGTAGCTTGTGCCACACCACCCACACCCCCTATGTGGACAATTTCTCATCATATGACCTGGTGTACCACACCAAAAACAAGCATTTGTCCCAAATCGACATGCACCTAAATGATTCCTTCCACATTTTTTACAGAACTCTCGAGGAGGTCTTGATTGGCTCATACTTCCGTGCTCTTGGTATCCCGCTGTTTGTGAACCTTGGCTTTCACCTCTTTGCCCAAACTGATTTCCCCTAGACCCTTGAAACTGAGGTGGGGCGCTAACTGTCGAGTAGGAAGATGATGGCCTAGGCGGTCTGTTAAAGAACCGAGGCCTAAACTCACCTTGGGATGGTGTAAACTGCCCCATGGATCTAGCCCTCTTAGAATGCCCTGTTTCTGACTCTTGTGTCCTTCTTCTTTGCCTTTGATCCTCCAACTTTTGCGCAAAAGCTTGCATCCTACCTATATCCATATCTTTATTCAACGAAGCAATGGTACAATCTCTAACCAGATATGAATCTAATCTATCCACATATCGATGAACTCTATCCCCCATAGTAGCTACTACATTAGGAGCATACCTGGCCAAGGAAATATG
>NW_006239888.1:19766-20174 GCF_000226075.1 Solanum tuberosum
TTTACCACTTACATGCATAACATCGAAAGTGCATTGGATCTGATCTATAAAGTCTTATGGATCTTCATTAGGATTTGACCCGGTGAATGATGGAGGGTCCAACTTAAGGAAATCACGTATCCGCTTGCCAGCTGTTCTATTTACACTACTTGTACCTGCAATTGGACCTTCTTGCCTTTGGCCGTGGCCAGCAACTATACGAGTCAATAATTGGACTGCATTTCTCAAATCTTGCTCGGTAGCATTAATAGGGGGTTCTTGAGGTGCAGCTTCCCTCCTTAGATCTTCTGGAGATGGAGGGGTCGGGGAAGTCTGTGATAGAGACTCATCTTGAGCCTCACCTTGAACAGCTTGACTAGGTGGTGGTTGGCTGGTCCCTTCTTGGGCAGCCACATCCACTCGCTTACC
>NW_006239888.1:22160-22325 GCF_000226075.1 Solanum tuberosum
TTCTCATGACTTCTGCACATGCCTCCTTATGTTACTATGCACAAATCAGTTTCTAAACATCAGAATGTGGCAGTAGCAATATGAACTCACGGTTTCCGACTACTGTTCCTTGAGCATCCAACTAACATTACATTTAAAATGCTCAAATGGGCTAACAATTGAGTT
>NW_006239888.1:22559-26615 GCF_000226075.1 Solanum tuberosum
GGTCCTTTATGGACGTTTTTTACATTAAGAAATGTGTAGAAATATCTAGTCCCTCACTTTAAGTAAGCAGGTACATCACTCCCTTAATTTCTGCCACAAGTTCTTTAAGTAGCTGCATCACCTAGTTGCCCTTTTCTTTTAAAATGCAGTCCACATATTTCCTAAGTAGGTGCATCACCTACTTACCACTTATTTAAGTAGGTCAGCAGTTAATCTACCATTAAGAACCTATGTCATCCTTTCTACGTAAGCTACACATGTACGTAAGTAACTTAATTACGTAAGACATCCGAATCAGTAGCTTAAGCAAGTAGGTTGATTACTATGACAATTTATACTTTACTTACTCTATTTTAACCTCAGACCTCTTTCGAATATTGTCAAACCTATTTCAAACCCTCACTAGTCACATAAAACTAGTATATGCAAAATATGGGACGTTACAGCTTAAATGGGTACTTTCATTATGCCACGAAGTTAACTAAGGCGCTTCTTCAAAGGCAACCCAAGTTTTCTTTTCTTTGTATTTGTTTGTGGAATAACGGGTGTTGATTGTGCAAGTTTAGGTATGGAGTGTGTTTGAAAAAATGCAGGTTTGGCGAGCTAAGAGTCCAATCGGCGACTGGCCAATGAGGTCGGCGAGCCCGACTTCGACAATTGTTGGACCAACCAAAATATCAAGTGGGAGTCTTTCAAACTCGGTGGGCCCATGGACAAGTCGGTGACTTACCAAACAGTTCGGCAAGCCCGACTTTGTCCGTCGTTTGGACTCCCAAATTAACTGGAGGTCCTGTAAAACTCGGTAAGGTAGGTCACAACTCGGCGGATCACCGAGTTGTTCGGCGATGACGACTAATACCACCTAAAGGGCCGCGAACTGAAAGATTTTAAAAGTCCAAATAGTTTAAACTTAAAAAAAAATTCATATTCCCTAATTTTTAAGCCTCGTACGCTCTCACCCGCATTCTAGACTTTCATATTTTCCTATTTTTATCGCTTTTTGCTCTTGATCTCGTGCTCTGAGTTGGAATACATTGCTACCTAGCATTTGAAACACTTATTTTGTCTTAAAGGTCGGTTTTCCGAACCCCAAACTCTTGTATAACGGTTGAACTCAAATGCATTTCTTTAAATCTTGTTGTTGTGTGCTGGGCCTATACTGAAATCATAGTTGTTGTGCTAGTTTGCCTATTTTAGTTTCGAAATCGTACCAAAATTGCTTAAATTGATCATTTCCCGAGTTTTGAGCTTCAAAATTGATCATAAATTGTTGGGTTGCAGTAATCTTTTTTTAGGTCTTGTTGGGTGAAGTCTAAGTAACCCCAAATTATGCTAAATGACGTACTTCTCCCAATGATAGAGCATTCGGCACATTGGCCAGTTTGGCGAGCTGCGTCAAACCGTGAAACGGTTCGCCAACGTCCCCCTTGATCACCCTTAATTTCGTGTTTTTGCTAGATTAGAGTGTGTAACTTTCAGTGGGAAGCCTGAGCATGCCGAAAGAACTCGGCGACTCACCGAAAGTGTCCCTTGATTCCCCTTTCTGCGTCCATAAACCCTAAAACACATTGTTAATTTCAGCGGGCTAGTCTGAGCTCACTGAAGGGTCCTGCACATCACCGACCTACCATTTTTCTGAGATATTTTCAAGCCAGTCCTTTCGGCGAGCCTGATCTAGCTCGCCAAAGTGTTACGAACCAAGGGTCCGCCTAGACGAAACACGGCGTACTAGACTCTGAAAACCCTCATAGAAGCCCTTAGCATATCATGAACATAAGATAATAGGAAAGTACGGAACATATAAAACATTTATCCATACAATCAAAGTCTTTTATTAAAAAATAAGCAGAAGCCTTTTTCTAAAACTTTGTCTCAAACCATCTAATACAACTTTGAATTAAAACTATTGGGACACAGCCCATACAATAGTCTCTAAACATGAAATAAAACACATAAAGGAATAATTGGTTTGTCCTCAAATCTATAAGGACTCATCAAATCTTAGAATCCTTTGCTCCTTATAAACCTAGCTTCAAGAATGGAACTCAATCTCCAAAACCCTACATTTGATTAGAATGTAGGCAAAATATGTGTTAGTGCAAAATGTACTAAATATGTTAGCTAACACAACATCATAAGAGCATAAGATAAGAAGGGTTAGTCAACATAAGACATAATCCAATACTTCATAAAATATCAATTAAAGGGATAAGAGACAATGTCATAATCACAAGTAAAGTCTCCAGTATAAGAATCATATAAACATTTTTAACTCTTAGTCATTTATATCATTATAAGATCATTCTCAAATAACCTCAAAGAACACTTGTGCAATGCATGAAAGGCATCTTATAATATCATTCACACTAAGCATGACCTTGAAGTCACTATATTTATACTTACTATTCATTTGATCTCATTATTAGCATAACTCTCATAACTAAGGGAATCTCTCAACTTAAGTCAATTATAGCAAGGAAGGTAACTATAGCACAATCCTATCTCAAGGTACATCATACAAGAGAACACTTTGTTTAATAGGGTAAAGACCCGAGAGCACCCCCTAGTTGTTACCGGCGTATTCGACGTCGAAAAGGTCTTATACAAGACCTTAGCATTCATCATAGCACGTATCATAGAATAAAATCACGGAAAATTTAAAACTTTTACTTTGGAAGTTCAACTTCACTTCATATATGAAAAACATAATCTAACTTCGTCACAATGTACCATCTAGATATAGAAGTATCAAAAATGGGACTTAGCCCTTACATCAATAAGAAGTCTTGAAATAGGAAAGTACAACAATGTCATTCAACATAAGCAAAGAACTAAACATAGAAGCTAGATCATAGGGTCTTGTCCTCGGACTTAAGGACTCACCAACTTGGGGAAGCAACTCCAAGTGTCTTGAGAAGTAAGCTTGAATCCTCAACGGCCCGAACCTAAAAATAGTTGGGGAAAAGGGAGAAAATATGGGTTAGTACAACACACGTACTATGTATGGCTACTATGCATAAAAACCATTGGAACATGCATAAAAGGACATTTTAGTCAAAACATGCTTTTTACCAAGTAAATCCAATATGCACACAAATTAAGTATCATAGTCCAAACCAACATAATATCATCCCATAATGTAGACAACCCAAGCAATACTAGTGCAATGCAAAGAATAGAACCCCATAACCCTATTCAAAGCCAAGTATCACATTAAGCAACCTACTTCATGCATACATTCGTAAGATCATATTTCATCATAACTTACCATATTCATAATGATCATACATAACATAGCTTCAACATACATAAGTGTAACGACCCAAGAGCACCCTCTGGTCGTTATCGGCGCATTCGACCTCTCGAAGGTTTTATACAAGCCCTTAGCATTCGTCATAGCAATTATCATAGAAAAATAGCGGAAAATTTAAAAGTTTTTCATAATATACAAGACATAAAAGTCACCTCAATAAACCTTTAATACAAAATCGGAATACTACGTCTCAAGGTAGCCATCTTAAAACATCACTACAACACAAGAGTGACACAGCCCTTACAATACAAAAGAAACTACTATCTAGTACATACTACTATCTAGTCCTTGAATCTTTAAGGACACACCCGAACTTGGGAATAGTAAGCCAAGCTCATCACTTCTAGGAAAGACCCTTTAGTCACCATAACCTACACTTGGTGTAAAAAGATGAAGAAGAATGGTGTTAGTACAAGAATGCACTAAGTATGATAACCATGCAAAACATTCTCTTAAAAGGACATTCTGTTGGAAACCATGCATCATGCCTTGTTAGAGACACTTCAGGCACATTTAGTACATTAGGCACAATATGAACCACATACATCATCATACACATGGAAACCATTCATAATAGCACATAGAGCCACTTATAACATTTCAGGCACATTCAATGCAGACAATACATTACCTTTCTCTTTATCTTAACTACTCTCCTCAAGCAACCCTTAGGGAATACTTGGTGCAATGTATCACCTTAAGGTTACCAAGGATGAACTTACATATAGCCTTCATCAACCCAA
>NW_006239888.1:27079-28201 GCF_000226075.1 Solanum tuberosum
GAGCTACATGGAATTCGGTGTTCTACTCCCACACCGAAAAGAGAGGGTACTACTTGCCAAAGTAGGACCTACATACATAATAGCTATCTAGTGGATCCACTAACGTAACACCTACGGGGCCACGTAGTTATGGAACAAGGAGATTGCTACTAGAAAACCTTGACTTACTAAGCATGGAGGTTTCCATCTCATGAGACAACATCTATGTTGGGAACTCGAACTTCCTAAATGTGAAGGTTCTCTGGTGGGAAGCCGAACTTGCTAAACCTGAAGCCCCCACCCTCATTTTTCATGTTCACTCGGTGGTAAGCTCCAACTCCCTTTTTAAACATCTTTAAGCCTTTAATTAACATTAGTTCATAAAATAGGCTTTAGGGACTTAATCCCTCATATCATATAGCTCGAAGGATTCTAAGATGAGAATGACCTTTCACATAATCATACCACATTCATAACATAGTCTAGTTTAGAGTACAATTGAGAAAACCTTTCAAGAGACTCTCATTCACTAGATTATCATAAACCTTATTCATTCATTCACATGTGTGTGTACATATGTGAGAAAGCCTTTCACATAAACACCTTTATACAACACATATTCAGACCTTGCTAATCATACACTTTGAATGTATAATAAGATGTATGGGTGCATATAAGAGTTCACCTTTCAATAGACACCGTAACACATCATATTCATAGCTATACATCTAGAGTGTGTGTATGTGCACATTGATCCTCATACTGACATAATAGCAACAACGTTGACATTGAGTGCACTTCCCATCAAAGAGATCACAACACATCCACAATGTCCCCAAATCATAAGCAATTCACTAATTAAGCCTTTAGGGATTATAGACCACACACCCACACTTCATCATAGGAGACAAGGACACATTCAACATTGAATAGGTACTCCTAACATGTATATGATCACACATTCATATAGGGGTCATAAAGGTAGGGGTCATTCCATAATAATACCTAACATAATCAACCATGTAGACCACACCTTATCCCTAACATTATCATTCACATTATACTCCTCATCATCAACACACTTTAAACATCATGCTAGCATTGAGGATTTCATACATAACCTTCATAGCACAACTTCATAAA
>NW_006239888.1:29779-29968 GCF_000226075.1 Solanum tuberosum
TAAAACTGACTTAAAAGGCTATTCTTCATTATTTTGACAATATATTAATGCATAAAACCCATGTGAGGCTCTACTTTATCCTACTTTATTTTGGGGGTCGTTACAATAACCCCCACATAGGAACATTCGTTCTCGAATGACACTTAAAACACTTCTGAGGACTCAATGACCCAACTAGCAGCTCACAAT
>NW_006239888.1:30501-30648 GCF_000226075.1 Solanum tuberosum
GTACCATTTAATGCTTTCCTAGAAGTACTAAATTTGTTCCTAGTTAGGTTACTTTATTTCCTTTCTAGAGTAGGATTCCTAGTAATTATTTTTTTAGGGTTTGGCTTCTTGGACGTTTTTCCCTTCTCCTATATATAGGAGTCCTTT
>NW_006239888.1:31197-33235 GCF_000226075.1 Solanum tuberosum
CTATCAAGATTCCGTTCTTGATAAATCTTGGGATTTCTTCTTAGAGCAAAAAAAAAAATAAAAAAAAATAGCGTGAACAGTAGAGTCGTAAAAAAAATAAAATTACAGTTGCGTGAACAGTAGCGTGAACAGAAAGAAAAAAAAAGTTATAACTTGTTCTCTAAGAAATCTGATACTGTCGAGTAGGAAAATGATGGCCTAGGCGGTCTGTTAAAGAACCGAGGCCTAAATTCACCTTGGGATAGTGTAAACTGCCCCATGGATCTGGCCCTCTTAGAATGCCCTGTTTCTGACTCTTGTGTCCTTCTTCTTTGCCTTTGATCCTCCAACTTTTGCGCAAAAGCTTGCATCCTTGCTATATCCATATCTTTAATTCAACGAAGCAATGGTACAGTCTCTAACCAGATATGAATCTAATCTATCCACATATCGATGAACTCTATCCCCTATAGTAGGAACTACATTAGGAGCATACCTGGCCAAAGAATTAAATTTGAGACTGTACTCTCTCACGCTCATACTTCCTTGGTGGAGATTTAAGAACTGATCCGCACGGGCCTCTCGGATCTCCAATGGCAGGTAATGGTCAAGGAATGCCTTTTTGAACTCTTTCCATATAGTTGAAGGTGTATCTGTTCCACTGAATTGCTTCCAAGCTTCATACCACAATATAGCCACACCCTTTAATCTATATGTTGCTAGCTCAAGCGCTTCTTTACCACTTACATGCATAACATCGAAAGTGCGTTGGATCTGATCTATAAAGTCTTGTGGATCTTCATTAGGATCTGACTGCTTATTTACCACTTACATGCATAACATCGAAAGTGCATTGGATATGATCTTTAAAGTCTTGTGGATCTTCATTAGGATCTGACCCGGTGAATGATGGAGGTCCAAATTAAGGAAATCACGTATCCGCGTGCCAGCTGCTCTATCTACACCACTAGTACCTGCAATTGGACCTTCTTGCCTTTGGCCGTGGCCAGCAACTATACGAGTCAATAATTGGACTGCATTCCTCAAATCTTGCTCGGTAGCATTAATAGGGGGTTCTTGAGGTGCAGCTTCCCTCCTTAGATCTTCTGGAGATGGAGGGGTCGGGGAAGTCTGTGATAGAGACTCATCTTGAGCCTCACCTTGAACAGCTTGACTAGGTGGTGGTTGGCTGGTCCCTTATTGGGCAGCCACATCCACTCGCTTACCTGTACTTTTACTTCTTCTCGTAATCGGCATCTTCGCTATAATGAAACAATTTAGAAGTTAGGTACGATTCTCCTACAACCTTGGTTCTATCGCACGATCTAAGAAATGAAAGAAAAGAAACAACTCCTACATGTCCCGTATAAATGTGGTGCACAACACATCCATGAGCAAGACTCTACATAGACACACACATCCATAGAGTGTGTGTATGTGCACATTGATCCTCATGCTGACATAACAGCAACAACGTTGACATTGAGTGCACTTCCCTTCAAGAGATCACAACACATCCACAATGTCCCCAATTTAAGCAATTCACTAATTAAGCCTTTAGGGATTATAGACCACACACCCACACTTCATCAAAGGAGACAAGGACACATTCAACATTGAATAGGTACTCCTAACATTTATATGATCACACATTCATATAGGGGTCATAAAGGTAGGGGTCATTCCATAATAATACCTAACAGAATCAACCATGTAGACCACACCTTATCCCTAACATTATCATTCAAATTATACTCCTCATTATCAACATACTTTAAACATCATGCTAGCATTGAGGATTTCATACATAACCTTCATAGAATAACTTCATAAACATCTGCATCATAATCATCAATTCACTTCACATCTATTGCCTTCAAGGCCATGATCTCAACATGCATAGATAGACAAGAAGTGAACACCTCCACCATGAGTGGATCAAACCACACAACATCAATTCTCATACTATAGACTAGAAGTTAGGTCAACTTACCAATTCTCCAAGCCATGATCACCATGGATCAATCCTCAACAATTCATAATCAATTGACATAGGTAG
>NW_006239888.1:34396-36221 GCF_000226075.1 Solanum tuberosum
CAACACGTAAAAGACTAGTTTCCGAACGTCTTGGTCGTCCCTTGATGTTTGACTACCAAACTCTTTAAAGATGACTAAAAAGGTTATTTTTCATTATTTTATCAAGTTATTAATGCATAAAACTCATGTGAGGCTCTACTTTATCCTACTTTATTTGAGGGTCGTTACAATATCCCCCACTTAGGAACATTCGCCTTGAATGACACTTAAAACATTTCTGAGGACTCAATGACCCAACTAGCAGCTCACAATACACAACATACAACATCAACATAAGAGCACACATCAAGGAGGAACATCAACTCCACATAAAAGGCTCAAAACAACTTTGTGCAATTCAAGAAAGTAGCAACACATCTACCAACTCCTTATGCATCAACTTTTTTATTTCCCATTTCATTGGAGGAACTTCCTTCTCCAAATCATCACTATGCTTAAAACTCTTTACTTCTCATAAGTATAGGAGGAACTACCTTCTCCATATTCAATGAGCATCAACATATATATTAAGCAATCAACAAGACATTTCTTTAACAAGACAACATCAAGCATGCTCATTACAACTCTCATGAAGTGAACATCACAAAACATCTATGGGTGCAATTTCAACCATGAGAAATAAAGTTCGTGAAAACTCAAAATACAACTTAAGCATGAATTTTCACAATAATATGCACATACAAGGAACTCATGTCATAATCATCATTCTCATTTCAAACACCAAAGAAACACAACATGCAACTATCTCATTAAAAGCACGTTCTGCAACTTTATCATAAGAAATCATTTAAGCATGCACTTCACCGACTCATAATGCATCAATCACTTAGGCCTTTCTCATGTTCATAGGAGGAACTACCTTCTCCTAAGCCTGACATGATATTTACCCCTTTTATATCATCATACGGTTCATTATGCAATGTCTTTCAAGTGCACACATAGACATGATCAACATTTCCACTCATGAGGCAATTAAGCAATTCATACTAGTTGCACCCTAACATGAGGATTATAGATCATCTACTAGTCTTATCATTTAATCATCATACTATCAAGAACATACTTATCATTACCATGTTTAGTTATGTTCAAGGAGGGACTACCTTCTCCTAGTCACAACATACACACATGGCATCATAAAACTCATAAGCAAGCATTACACAAAGGTCAATTCTTTTAAGGAGAAATTCTCAACTCCTAACCTAAGCATGCTCATACTCTGTTCCTCATGAAGTCAAGAGTACATTCATCATATAAAGATGCATATTGACATGAGAAACATGAATTTTATTATTAAAATTCCATTTTTAGATAGTAAGAATCTTTCAAAACATGCATAACAAGTTATGCAAACTCCTTTAATCATTACCTCCTTCATTTAGGTATTTTCTAACACCCTCTTTGAATGACCATACTTAAGATCAACCATACAAGACAACTATCCTCTTTAGAGTTGGTCAACATCTATTCTCTTGTCCTTCCCATGAACTAAGGGGTACATGCAACTCTCCAAGTTAACCTTAGAGAAAAACACTATCCCAACTAGTGGAACAAGCCCCTTTTTCCACTCTTAGGGTAAGCCTACACAAGAACTCTGATTCACTCAAGGACAACCATGAAGCATCACTTACAAGAAAAGGTAACTTTCAACTCACACTAGTTACCACATTCCTTCAAAACTCCTCAAATCTACACCATGACTTTCTACTATCATTACCCATCACCATAAAGCAACTCATCATGCTAAAAAGGATTTCATTCTTACCATAACGACTCTTATCATAGGAGAACTGCACCACCATACAACATTTTCAATGTAATGCTT
>NW_006239888.1:36509-36650 GCF_000226075.1 Solanum tuberosum
CATAAACATATGCATCATAATCATCAATTCACTTCACATCTATTGCCTTCTCAAGCCCATGATATCAACATGCATAGATAGACAAGAAGTGAAAACCTCCACCATAAGTGGATCAAACCACACAACATCAATTCTCATACT
>NW_006239888.1:38695-44149 GCF_000226075.1 Solanum tuberosum
CATTTTGCATGCATAATAAGATGTAAGGGTGCATATAAGAGTTAACCTTTCAACAGACACCATAACACATCATATTCATAGATATACATATAGAGTGTGTGTGCATTTTGGTCCTCATAGTGACATAATAGCAACAACATTGACATTGAGTGCACTTCCCTTCAAGGGATGACAACACATTCAAAATGTCCCCAAATCATAAGTAATTCACATATTAAGCCTTTAGGGATTCTAGACCACACACCCACATTTCATCAAAGGAGACAAGGACACATTCAACATTGAATAGGTACTCCTAACATTTATATTATCACACATTCATATAGGGGTCATTCATTCCATAATAGTACCTAACATAATCAATCATGTAGACCACACCCTATCCCTAACATTATCATTCACATTATACTCCTCACCATCAACATACTTTAAAAATCATGCTAGCATTGAGGATTTCATACATAACCTTCATAGCATAACTTCATAAACATATGCATCATAATCATCAATTCACTTCACATCTATTGCCTTCTCAAGCCCATGATATCAACATGCATAGATAGACAAGAAGTGAAAACCTCCACCATAAGTGGATCAAACCACACAACATCAATTTTCATACTATAGACTAGAAGTTAGGTCAACTTATCAATTCTCCAAGCCATGATCACCATGGATCAATATTCAGCAATTCATAATCAATTGACATAGGTAGCAGTAGGAATCAACAATGTAATTCACTAACATAAACATAATCTAAGTACAATTCTATAAACAAAGGGATCAACCCATAACTTTGCCTATAAGACCATAATCCTTAACTCACCAATATACGAACAATTCAACATGAATAAGTATAGATAATCATAAGGAACTTCAATACAATCTAATCTAAACTGAATTTCACCAATAAAGATCATATTCACAAAGACCCACATCATAGGCCAATTATGAGAATTTGGGGATCATGGGTTCTTTAAGAATTCCTTTGAATATTATCTTAAAACCTTAATACAACATTAATTCATCAATAGAATGATTTAGAAAATCGTTATTATCTTAAAACCTTAATACCACATTAATTCATCAATAGAATGATTTAGAAAATCGTTTGACAAGGAACCCATGTTTAGATTGTAAATTGGGAATTTTGGTCTTTCAATCACTTTTGAAAATATTTGATAGAACTCCTTGAATGAGAGGTTATTCAGGAATCAAGAGTCACCAAATCAATTACAATTAAAAACAAGGAGCCACAAGCTCAATCATCCACAAAAACAGTGTAACACATAATTTTTAGCTCAAAACCCAAATATATACACAAAACAAGAGAGTCACAAAAGGTCACACAAAAGGTGGGCCTCACCCCACCACAAATAAAATCATTTCTCCTCAAATGCATACAAAAATATCCAAAAGTCAAAATAAAAGTAAGATATAGAGAGAGGTAAAGAAGGGATCATGTCTACTAAGTTACTCCATCTGTCTAGGCATCAGTGCCCGGTGCATCAATATGGACATGAGCATCAGTGCCCGGTGCATCAATATGAACATGAGCATCAGTGCCCAGAGTCACCTCGAAAGGAACAGTAGTGTCACTAGGATCAACCATGGGTGTATCAGCCAAAGAAGCTTGTACAGCTGCATCTACCATGGCCTCCTCAGTCTCAATAAGGCCCTCATACGAAGCTTCCTCAGCCACGTCAAGAAACTCCTTATTTTTATCTGCCTTACACATGGGATCAACTGTTTTCTCAACTCTAACCTCATCTCCGGTGGTGCCGGAGACATATCTGGCACATCTGGGATCTCCACCCTCCCGAAGATCATGGACATATCAGTGGATTTCAATTGATCCACATCACTCCTCAACACAGCAATAGTGGCCTTTACGGCCGTCACATCCTTGGTGGCCCCTTGGCCACGCTCACACACCGTTATCCTAGCCACAAGGGTGTCAATGGTAGCGCTCAATGGTGTCACAACATCAGCTAGGGCAGTCTGAATCATGCCCGAAATGGAGGCCTCGAGTTTGGCAGCCCGACGATCAGCAGAATGGGCAAGCTGTCCCAACCAGAGTAATGAAGCCTAAATGAGTGGAGTTCGCGGTACAGTAGCAGCAACTAGTCTAGGTGGCAGTGCAACAACACAATAACTAGGGACATACGAAGGTACATCACAGGAAGTACTTGAAAGCCTAGGGGCCAAAGTAGGCAATGATGCCTCTGCAAGTGGTTTCTCTGTATCTATGATCGGGGAAAAGTCCACCAGAGCTGCCTTCTTCCTCTCAGCCTGGTCCTTTAAATATTCAGCCTCAATCCTCCACATATCAGTGGAGGATGTGGGAATAACTTCCACATCCTCCTTAGAATCTATAGGGACTCGAGCTTGTCCGTACATCTCTGTGATCAATACCAGAAAAGGGAGAGAAGTCTGGCGCTGCCTGGCCCTCATGACCATCTCCTGTGCTATAATCATCCCTAAATTGAGCATCGTCCCATCAATGATACATCCTAGACAGGCTGCCTTGGCAAGGCGAAGAATTGACACATTCTTTGATGGATAATTGTGATACCGATTAAGCCAAACCAGAACCTTGCATCTACGTTCATATCTTATTTTTCAATTGGAGCCCCTGCGTCCAACCACCTCTGAGTACCATCTGAAATCAGTGGGGCTAACCACTTTTTTATATTGTCCAACTTTTTTGTCCTGATCAT
This sequence comes from Solanum tuberosum, assembly GCF_000226075.1. Lineage (NCBI taxonomy): Eukaryota > Viridiplantae > Streptophyta > Magnoliopsida > Solanales > Solanaceae > Solanum > Solanum tuberosum. The sequence goes on from NW_006239888.1 coordinate 41,416, forward strand.
ATGCTGGCAGTCATCATCAATATGTGTGGATATACCCAAGACTGTATTGATAGCATCACAATCACAGTTCACCTTACGACCTCTGACAACCACATAGTCAACCGGCTTGAAGTTATGTCACGCCTCAGATCTGATTAAGACGGACAGGCACCCGATGTTTAAATGGCCCGGGAGAACCAACTTACAACCTGCATTTACCATACATTTAACTATGATAGCTATAAAAGCTATGACAAGCTTATATGCCCTGTAGCGATAAAAGACCGACATAGACAGGCCCAAAACTTATGTACAACACTGGGCCGTTAAGGCCACAATTGTTAAGAGACAAGACACAACCAAACAATATACATTAATTAGTCTACAAAGCCTCTACAAGATAGACAACCTTAGTTTAGGTCGGGACAAGGCCCCGCCTTACCCTTAACTACTATACGGTAACAAAGTAGATGCCAAAGACTCGATTAAGCCCCGAATCAACTTGGAGCTCACCAATAGCAGTTGAGTGTCCTGTGCTCCTACTGGGGAAGTCTACTAGCTGGAGTACCTGTGACTGCAGCATGAAATGCAGCGTCCCCCAAGAGGGACGTCAGTACGAAGAATGTACTGAATATGTAAGGCAATAACATATATAAGCAACAGCTCAATTGAAATCAAGTATCAATATGTAACTGCATAGATTAGATTAAAGACCACCCTTGTTGCTGTTGTGGGATCATGTACATTATATTCCTTTTTGAAATTTTCTTTACATTGCGATCTCTGTAAAGCATGTGATACAAATAACCAACTGATCAGTGGTAAAAGAGAATGACCCATGCTGGGCATTTTAACCCCTGAGATGCCGTCCTCAAATATATAAATTTGGGATCGACCCATGCTAGGCTTTCGCCCCTAGGCTGCCACCCTTATACACAATTTGGGATCGACCCATGCTAGGCTTTTGCCCCTGGGCTGCCACCCTTACATATATACCGCTTCATATAGTTTCTTTAATCTTTGAGATTGTTATTTTGGTGGTCATAATTATTTTTTGAGCATCAGAACTGTGGATCAGTAGTAGGAAACATATGAATATGCACTTAGGGCAGTAACAATAACACAAGATGGAAATGTAACACTAATGAATTACATAAGAGCTCAAATGACACAATGGACCTCATTTGATTGACAGGAGGAATCACAAAGCTTACTGCTGAAATTACCATTTACTCATACCAATACTTGGAAAAGTAAAGGTGCACATATATTGAAGCAATTCGACATACTAAGGAGAGGGGAACTATTGTTAGCTGTGTTTGGGATTGTACGCTGCCACTATGTGTCTTTTACTTGAAAGAACACTTAGGAAGCTCACTTGTTGGTAGTGACACAAGCAGAGTTCATGCCAAAGAATATAGAATCAAATAGCCTTACATACCTTGCTGTACCACTCAGATAGTACAACAATTAACCTCCTTCCTTTCCGATTATTAATCTACAATGAAACAAGTAACACAACTAATATTAGTAGCTAACCAACAAATTGGGCTACTTGCACTTGGCAAACAGTAATCAAGCAGCAAACCCATACTTATCAAACCGATGGTATGCATTCCACCCCTTCTCCTTCAATAACGTCATATACAATATGACCTTCTAATAAGGTCCCCTGAAACTCCTCGGGCTTTATAACATATGCTAAACAGTATACAAAAGGGGTTGCAGGCAACAAGCTCATGCAAGGCCCAATTAGATGGTACGTTACTGCACCCTTTACCATTTTATCCTTTAACAAGTTCTAATGACTTCTGCACATGCCTTCTTATGTAACTATGCACAAATCAGTTTCTAAACATCAGAATGTGGCAGTAGCAATATGAACTCACGGTTTCCGACTACAGTCCCTTGAGCATCCAACTAACTTTACATTTAAAATGCTCAAATGTGCTAACAATTGAGTTAAATGGGACTCCCCTCCATGGCTGTCCCAACATGCACAATCAACCAGAACATTCCCCAATCTCACACCATGTAAAAGGAACAATTCTCAGCTCATTCACATACCAAATCCCCTAACCGATTCAAGCACAAAAGAGGGATGAAAAAATTAACATATGGCAGTAGCCTTACCTTAAGGTGAAATCAGTTCCTCCTCTTGAATTTCTTAAGATGGGAGATATTACACCAACTTGGACTTGAAAAAAATAAAGGGTTTTCTCAGATTTTTAATGGTGAACTTGCAGGCCAGCACTTTGCAGCTGCTAGGGTTTCTTTTTGGGAGTAAATTGTTGTAGAACAAGTGAGAGATATATGAAATGAATTTCATTCTCTTAAGGGTCCTTTATGGACGTTTTTACATTAAGAAATGTGTAGAAATATCTAGTTACTCACTTTAAGTAAGAAGGTACATCACTCCCTTAATTTCTGCCACAAGTTCTCTAAGTAGCTGCATCACCTAGTTGCCCTTTTCTTTTAAAATGCAGTCCACATATTTCCTAAGTAGGTGCATCACCTACTTACCACTTATTTAAGTAGGTCAGCAGTTAATCTAACATTAAGAACCTATTTCATCCTTTTTACGTAAGCTACACATGTACGTAAGTAACTTAATTACGTAAGACATCCGAATCAGTAGCTTAAGCAAGTAGGTTGATTACTATGACAAATTATACTTTACTTACTCTATTTAGCCTCAAACCTCTTTCGAATATTGTCAAACCTATTTCAAACCCTCACTACTCACATAAAACTA
>NW_006239889.1:0-2514 GCF_000226075.1 Solanum tuberosum
AAGTCTTTCATATTTCTCATTTATACTCTTCAAGCTTCTTCTTTTTTCGATAAAAACAAACCGAATTCTATTGATTTAAAAAAAAAATAGGTGTATTTTTCAAATTAAGTTGACCGAATTTATATACTTTCATATATTTTTTCAAAATTTGGTTTAAGACTTTCATATTTCTCATTTTCGATCTCGTTTATACTTTTCACGGTATTAAATGTAGTGAGCCAGCGACAAAGAAAATAATAACTAAAAACAATTATTGTCTATATTTAATTTATTACCAAATTTATTGTTGAGATCGATTTGTGACATAAGTTATAAACATCGAGTTTATGTTATTATGACTATATCCATTTTTAAAAAATTTATACGGCATTAACAAAATATTTGACATCATTTGGATAGTTATAATTCTAAATTTTGATTTGATATTGTTTCTTCAATCTAGCTATTTACTTATTATTTTAACATTTTATGGAGTCTTTTATAACATAAAATGTAATTGATACAAGATGAATTATATAAATTTAAATTAAAAAAAATAATACCTTTAGCACAAAGAGAGTTGAATAGAAAAGAAGGTAGATGAAGAAAATAAATGGATAAGTAGATGAAGGAGAAAATAGAGTTGAAGAGAAGATAGAGTAAATAAATAGGGAAGAAAGTTCTTAACGATAAAAATGTCGACTATTAACGTTAAAAAGGATCTCTTCTCACGCATTTTAGATGAATAAGTTCACTTATATGTTCGGTCAACATTTTGTGTGTTAAATGGTATATTGGAAATAAAATTGAAGGTTAAAATAAAATAAGATTGAGTTAGAGTGCCAAAATGAAATTTAGTTTTAAGTTAAAGGGGCTATGTATGTGTTTGGCCATAATTATTATAACGACTATTGGACACTATCATTAGGTGTGTATCCAGCTCCTCTCCATATTCCCCAAGTATTTACTTGAATTAAAAATATATGACATATAAAAAAGATAATAGCTAAAATTTAATTGATTAAATCAAGACTCTAATATAATTTAGATAATTAATACTTTATAAATAAATTAATAATGTCATAATCATAATAATATATTATCTTGTCCATAAATATATAATAAACTTTTCTTTTTTCCCTATGAGGGGAATAATTTTCTTAAGGGGACACTGTGCATTCAATGGACTCGATTTTCTTTCTTTCAGAAAAATATTTTGTATATTGTTCCGTTGTTTCTAACCTGTTTCTAATTCTATTTTTTCTACTAGTTTTAATTTTCTAGTTTTGAAAATACTCTTTAAACTTTGTTGTTTCTTACCAAGTTCTTCAAAGTTTTGTGTAACATTCCAGAAAATTTTTGAGCTAAGACTCGAACCGTTCTTCGTAGTGAGTGAGATTTTTGCAAGGAATTTAAAAATTTCTTGAGTATTAAGGTCACTAGATGTAGCACCTTGAGTTCCAAGAAGAACTGAAGAGAGTTCATTCAAGTCATTCCTAAGTTTTTCTTAAGTTTTGGGTCGACTCCAAACGACCATAACTCTTAGTACAGGATGAGTTAGGTGAGCTATAAGATATAAAATTAAATCCCTTTGAGTTCTCTTTCCAACGCCACTGAGTTTGCTCAATTCTGAGTTCTGAGTAAGAAGTTATGACTGATTTACTAACGTCGCGCAACCCTGGCAGCAGCTCCGCGACGTGGAGCCAACACGGACCTCACTACCTGGTGAAAGATCTTTTCGACTTCCAGCTCGTTTTAATTATTTCTTTTGGGGTATTTTAGTCCTAAAAACCCTTAGGAGGTCATCTAAATTTCCCTAAGCGAGTAGAAAATCAGTTTTCTTAAATCAAAAACCACCCTCTCATCCACTCCAAAAATTCTACGCTCAAGAAATTCAAGAAACGCTAAGGCTAGGGTTCATCTTTCAAGATTTTTGCTTCAAGAAGATGGTTCCTTCAGATATGTAAGCTTCCATAGTGTTGGGTTTGTTCACCCACACGCCAATCATATTAATTTTAGCGTTAAATTCGTTCTAGAAAGTTGAAGCTTTGATGTTCTTGTTATGTATTCACATGAAATTGCTTTCGTTCTTGAATTGGACTGAGATTGAGGAGTTCTTGAGATTATTGTGTCAAGTTATAGAGTTGTTAGAGTTAGATTCTTGTGTTCTTGTGCTGTGTATTTAAATCTAAAGAGAGATTGAGAAAAAGAATCGAAGTTAGGCGAATTGGGGTTAAGAAACGAAGAAGAAATTTCGTCGGTCGAAATTTTGAACCCCCTCTGCGTCGCGCTGCCACTTCTCAGATTTGGGAATTTCTGCTTCGCATCGCGTCGCTGACACGGAGTGTTCTGCCTCAAAAGCCGTTTTCGAAACCAAAATTTAAATACTTGTACGCGCCACGGACCCACCTTCAAATATTGACTTTCAGTCTTTTCTCATGTTTAGCTATCTAAAATCATTCCTAAACATCATGAGACCTTTACTATCACAAGTCTCAACCTTGAATCCATAATTCAAATTCAAGGTAGAGTTAA
>NW_006239889.1:4081-8471 GCF_000226075.1 Solanum tuberosum
AACTAGATTATTATCGAGCATCCACCTCGTTACAGTTGGATTATTATCGAGTCATCCACCTTGTTAAAGTAGAATCATTATCAAGCCATTTGACTCGTTGAGATCATTATAGTTCGCCATGCACAAAACAAGTAATGACATCTCCAAATCATCAGCAAATCATGAGTTGTAATGGACACACGGTGTTCGAAAGTGGTATCCATTATGGTTTACTCTCAATACTCCTTTATTTTCTCGTCTAATTTAAAATGATGTTTATGCCTATTCATGAAAATATACTCATTTATTATATAAACGATCTTTCTTTATTTTTTTTACTCAAGCCGCTAGCTAAAGCGGCACTATGTCTACTAATTAATTACTTTGAGTGTGCAGACATTTAGTGAACATACCTATATAACATATTTCAATGCAAGAGTTATTTTTAAAACACCAAGATAATGGCGTATCCACAAGAATGTGCAAGAAGATAAGTGAAAAGCGTAGTAAGAGATTCTACCACTTTTTCCAACTACAGTTTCTGCTAACAAGTTTATTTTAGTCTTTGTCGAGAGCATCCAAGAGGATGAATTCTCAAATCAAACCACATATGCGGACGACATCAACAAGGATGCAGCACAATGTGGAACTTTTTCTTAGCAGCGAACTGGGACATAGTCCGAAGAGGAGTATCAAACTCTTAGGACGCAAGCTGAGGAGCGACTTTCATCACAATCAAACCACACCCCTATCAAAAGGCATGTGGGTTTTTCTTTAGGTTTATTGGTTTTTGTTTCGCATCCAGAAAATTTTGATTTTCACCGGAGGCAACTTTCCAATCTGAATGACAATGCATCAAGAACTTTGGAAATTATGTTCGTGTAAGTTCTTACTTATGGATGTGAAGAGCTCCACATTCATGGCTAAGGGGTTACAAGCCTTTTTTTCATACTCGACTTATTTGTCACTCCTCCAGAACCAAAGGTTATCTTGCATAATAGATTTCCTTTTCAACCGATTGAGTCGAACTACAAACAACCTGATTTCTAAGGTTTAAGGATATGTAGGCGGGCTCAATATTCTCTCATAAATCTTAATCTCGAGCAACCTGATTTATTCATAATTCGATATCGGGATAGCTTTTGAATTCTTTCAAAAATCGTGCATTAAATCAAGCGTATCGAACTACAAGTGGCCTGAATTCTCATATAGCCTGAGATATGTAGGAAACCCACTTCCGGGGGCCAAAATTGGATTAGTCAATTTCATTTGCCTTGGATTTCTTTCATCAATCCAAATCAAAAGAGGGACAGTTGTTGACACCTAATTTTGGACCTCCACAATATATATTAATCATCGAGTTTATTCAATTTCGAACGATTTGAAATAATTAGTTTTATAACATTCAAAATATTTTTTCAAGTTATTTTAAAGTAATTTTAGTCGCTTTTATGATCTTTAAGTAATATTTTTTTTTTTATATAATTTTGTATATAATTAGTCTATTTTATAAATATTTCGAAAATCATCTCAAAAATATTTTAATTTTAGTAAGTATTTCATTAAATTAGTTTAGTTAAAATTATGGTTATAATTTTGAATCATTAGTTTACAATTAAGTTAATTATTTTATTTCGTTAAGATTAAGAAGCTCTTTAATTAATTAATATTAATTCTTCTTATTTAGGGTTTAGTCGAATTTGTTAATTTAACTCAATTTGGCTATTTCTTAAACTCCAAGATCTAACCCATCTTTGACCTCACCTTAAACCCATTTGGAGACCAATTTTGGGCCTTTTTTTCACCTCTTTTCAGCAGCCCAATCTCAAAACAATTGCCAGCCCATTTCCATTATTCCACACCAAAAGACCTATTACAATACAACAACATTACAACGATCCAAAAACCCAGCCCATAATAACAACAACAAGACCTAGTGTACGCGTACAAAAACGACCCAGAACCCACACGTTTTTCTTCTTCCTCGCGAACACCAGCAGGAGAAACCCAGAACCAATCGCGAACAATCCAAAATGAAATCCAGCAGCGAAATCGCGACCCGAGTTCAGCGAACACCAGCTCGCGCATGTCTCTCTCTCCTTCTCCTCTCGTACGAGCAATGTACTCGAATTAGCCAGGTGTTGCAATCTCATGTGTTCTTTGTCCTTGCTCAAAATCGTGCGACTCCTATCAATTTTCCGTTGCCCCCCCCCCCCCAACGTTCTCCTTAAGAAGAATTCGAATTTCAAATTCAAAATGGTTCTAATTTCCCCCATTTTTCAACCCCAATCCTCCTCTATATAAACCCCATCTTTTTCATTATTTTAGGGTGGGAAGAAGGTTGGAAAAAATTTGACAAGAAACAAAGGGAAAAAAATATAGAAAAAGATAGAAGAGAGGCACATCTTTTACAAGAAAAGAAACCAAATTACAATGAGTCGCAAGAGAAATACACTTAGTATATATTTTAGGTTCCTGTTCGTGGGTTGCAGGGGTTTATCGGAATCATTGAAGTTTCATTTGTTGGTGGTGGAATCGTCCTCGTAGCTAGCTCGTTCCCGTCTCAATTCGCTGCCTGGAAAGAGGTAAAAATCTTTCTCATGGTTTGTTTCGTTTGATTTTTGGTTGTTGTGTTTTTCTGTTTATGCTTTCTCAAATATGTCTTGGTATTTTCTTTATGATTGGAATTGAGTGGAATCGATAATGGCTTAGCTGAATTTCTTTTAGTTGATTCTTTACTGTTTGGTTCAACTCATGAAGTATGATGTTCATCCAGTATGCACCATGCTCTCTCTATCTCTTTATATTTTTGAAATATGATTATTTATTAGTCACTTGTTCATAATGTGAGTTGATTTTGCTATGACTATGATTACTCTCCTTTTGAATTTTACTGTCTTTATACATGCATATGTTTAGGAATCTCCTTGTGTTTAGATTTTTGATAGTTTAATGTGAAATTTGTCATTTTCTTTCGTATTGAATTTATTCTTGTCTCTGTTATGCCATAAGGTAAGGAACAAATGTTTTCTTTTTCTTCTTGCTAATACAGAAGGTTTCTTTGGTCTTCTTAGAGGTCACAAAAATTAGGTTTAGTCATAATTTGAAGTTAAATACTTTCTAATTACCTTATTCATATGTTCTAGATAGGTGTAGATGGGTGCTTTATTTGGTATACTTATTTAAAAACTGTTTGTTTTCAAATGATAAAAATTGGTATCCTAAGCATGAAAATCTGTCTCGGCATGGCGTCATTTCTTCTATCATTTTTTGTTTGATATTATTGAATTGTCGATTTTCTTGATTACTTGTTGGTGTGTCTCATGAAAAATCATTAGATTTGTCCAGTAGCTACTTTTAGCTTGAAAGTTTTATTCATTGCTTGATTTTGAACTCATAGTCACTGCTCTTTGTTCTGTTATGTTGCCCAACTTAATTAATTTGTCTTACTTTAGTTTGAGGATTGTTAAGTTGTATTCACTATGCGAGTGTTGTTGCAAGTGATCGATCCTCTTTGTCATTTAGATTTACAGTTTTGAGATGTATTGTTTGAGTACTAATCCTTGTCATCTTTTTTTGTTGCATGTAATACTATCCGAGTCCTCTTGGACTCCTATCTTCTTCCCCCATATTTCGGAGAGGCCGTAAATGCCCAAATCCAGTTGTTTCTCTCTCGAGTCAGCCTCATTGCCAGTAGAGAAGCAGGTGAACAGGTCGAAGGCAACAAATAAGGCTAGAAACTTAAATTATAGGTTTCGAAAAGCTGAAAATAGGCTGATATACACTAGTATACAACAATATACATAATATACAGGTCAAAGAGTTGTGTATACATGGCTAAAAGCAGATTACAGGTGTTTGGGAGATAAAATAAATTGTATACATTTAGTGTATGGGATGATATACAGGAAAACATGCCAGTATACAACCTATATACATGAGTATACACTCAGTATATGTGTAGGTTTTCAGAGGAGAAATGGGTTAAAACCCAAATTCTATTTGCTACAGCAGGTCCAAGCCAAAATGGGCCCAAAATCCCAATGAAGTAAAGCAGCAGAAAATGGGTCCAAAGGCCCAATAAAAAACGAGTACCAATAGCTTTTTTTTGGGGATTTAAATGGGCTAGACCTATTTTGACAACTTTAGACTTAGGACAGGTTCAAGATTTGGGAATTTGGCCCAAATTTGATATTTATTTCCTTACTCTTTATTTATTATTGTTGATTAACATTATATTTGATTTTGGTTTTGACTTAATTAACTCCCGAAGATAGTCAATTCTTTTTTTTATATTCAAATTGAAATATATACATATATACTTTCGCAAACTATTAATTCAAATTAAATGCTATAAATATACTTTAATTTAATTGTACCCTATAGCAAACTATTGTTATTTTCGCCACTC
>NW_006239889.1:10785-18479 GCF_000226075.1 Solanum tuberosum
TTTTTTGGGATAGTGATACTTTAATTTTTAACTTTGAACTAATACTAATAATTTATTTAATTTTCATCAATGTGACATGTTTATGCACGTGGAGTGTACAAACAGAGTTATGATATGAAACTCACACTCCTAATAGCTTAGAAGCAAAAGATGGCATAATATACCACTCATGAACCAAGATCGCTACTTCCCCAGTTTCCCTTCTCAAATGTAATCAACAACAAAAAAGTATCAAGCAGTAATTAAGATAAATTGTTTGTTAAAGAAATTACATTTGATTGTTACAACATATATAGTTATAAAACCTACAACCCATTTGCTCCAAATAAAAATACTTAGTCGAAGGTGCATCTACATTAATATTGTCATCATATGTTGACGGATTCAACAAACAGCGAAGTAATCAAGTTTTTAGTTTCGCAATTGGAATTTGTGTATCCATCATGACCACCTCCGAAAGTTGTATCTGCCGATCGCGCATAATTTAAAGCTTGTTCGAGGATAAAAAATGGTACTTTCCTCGTGAGAAGAAATTCCTTATTTATGTCTTTCCATGCATTTGTGACTTCCTTCTGCATCTCAATGCATGCTTCCTCTTTTGAAGCTCCATATTCTTTTATGTAGCAGTCGATTATTGAAGCAATATGTTCTATTTGTTGTTGAACCTATGAGAAATAGATTTCAATATATTAATTCAATACACCATGTCAACAGTTATACCCTTCTACGTAGTATTTTTTTAACTTGAGAGTTTATGATCGGGCGGCTAGCTAAGTGCATCAAGGGTTGATCATGATTCATGTTCCTACTATATTACACTACTACAAAAAAAAAAAAAAAAAATTCATCAATGTGACATGTTTATGCACGTGGAGTGTACAAACAGAGTTATGATATGAAACTCACACTCCTAATAGCTTAGAAGCAAAAGATGGCATAATATACCACTCATGAACCAAGATCGCTACTTCCCCAGTTTCCCTTCTCAAATGTAATCAACAACAAAAAAGTATCAAGCAGTAATTAAGATAAATTGTTTGTTAAAGAAATTACATTTGATTGTTACAACATATATAGTTATAAAACCTACAACCCATTTGCTCCAAATAAAAATAAAAATTGCTTAGAACTTAGAAGCAAAGGATTTTATTTATATATTAAAGCTCGTCCAAATTAAAATACTTAGTCGAAGGTGCATCTACATTAATATTGTCATCATATGTTGACGGATTCAACAAACAGCGAAGTAATCAAGTTTTTAGTTTCGCAATTGGAATTTGTGTATCCATCATGACCACCTCCGAAAGTTGTATCTGCCGATCGCGCATAATTTAAAGCTTGTTCGAGGATAAAAAATGGTACTTTCCTCGTGAGAAGAAATTCCTTATTTATGTCTTTCCATGCATTTGTGACTTCCTTCTGCATCTCAATGCATGCTTCCTCTTTTGAAGCTCCATATTCTTTTATGTAGCAGTCGATTATTGAAGCAATATGTTCTATTTGTTGTTGAACCTATGAGAAATAGATTTCAATATATTAATTCAATACACCATGTCAACAGTTATACCCTTCTACGTAGTATTTTTTTAACTTGAGAGTTTATGATCGGGCGGCTAGCTAAGTGCATCAAGGGTTGATCATGGTTCATGTTCCTACTATATTACACTACTACTACTACTACAAAAAAAAAAAAAAAATTAACAATGAAAATTTATAGCTAAACAATAAAATTTATCATTATTATTGTACTTACTTCATGATCAGCAATATCGTCCATAAATCGGGCAATTAATGATGCAGCACGAACAATCAAAGGCTCATTTGTTATCCACTCAATAGTCTCTTTTGTGATAAGTTCCTCCATGCCAATCAAAGAATGTGTTACATAAAACATACCTGTTCCGGTTACTAGTGCATTTGTCATATATTCATCATATTTTGGAATGTAGCCATCATTCAACCAATCAATTTCCTTCATATAGGCTGTCGCAAGCCTTTTCATCTAACCAAAATATATCATAGAAAATGTAAAAATAGATACTCATAGTGAATTACGTATATACCATATTTATTTATTGATCAAAGTGTGTTATCCTCGATCAATTGATGAATACCTCATTTTTTGCATAGTACACGCTCTCCGATTTACCAGCTTCTCTGGTCAATACTTGTTCCATTTCATCGTACATGTTGAGAAGTTCTTGATAACTTATTCTCATATATGGCGGTAATGAATCCATAGCTCTTATGTCCCATCTACACTTGACGGTTCAATTATGTGAGTAAAAACTTAAGGTATTAGATAGATCACACTTTTATTTATTTAATTATATATGTCTTCAGCACACATCTTTTACGTCTGTGAAACCATATTGAATGGTGTGATTGACCATATCATTCAAAAGCTTCACATATTAGATATATCACGCATTTATTTACTTATTTAATTATGTCCTCGATCAACACACAATGTATATAAATAGTACCTCTGAATGGCACTTGTGAAAAGCACAAGTTCATCAAAGGTTCCGTAAGCATCATAGGTGTCATCAATAATAGAGTTCATATAGAATACTTTTGCAAGTATTTTCCTCATTCTACTATATTGAGGGTCAAAAGACATTCCATTCATCCAGAAATAACCCTCCACCAATCTATCTTTTCCATATGGCAATTTCTTTGCAAAATCCAAATCTTTCCACCACCTACGTACATAGCAATCGAGACCAATATTAATTGCATATTTATCTTATTAATTAATTAATCTCAATGAATATATATATATATATATATACCTTGTTATCTCATTAAGCTCTTGCTGATGCAACTTTTGCAACATGTTAAAATCCAATTTCGCGAATTTCAAGAGTAAACTATTATGTGCTTCGATGTTTCCGTAAATGTGTATGTATTTCCTTGCTCCCACTCTTGGTACAGTTTTACGAATAGGCTTGCTTAAGGCTTCAGTAACTTGAACCTTAAGCGAGTTATTGGTCATGTTGGGGAGCATGGACTCGAGATGAGTGGTGGTAAATGTAAGAGCTTCTTCAAGAATCTCCTCATCATGCACTCTCATATGTGATGCTTCATATAAACTTAATAATCCCAGCACATCACGAGTTTCCTTAAATTTTCCTCCATGGTCCGTGAATTGCTTGAACACATCTGGTTAATTAACATCATATTTATAATTTGACAGAACAAAATTTCAGAATAATTAAGCCAAAAGGAAATAGTTTTACTTTTGATAGACAGTGTAGAATTATTACAATTAAAATTACCTGAAGACATGTAATGGCCTTGTTGCCTCACAAGTCGGAAACGAAGAGAAACAATGTAAAGGTTGTCATCATTCTCACTCTGAAGTTGGGACATTGTCGTATCAAAGATGTTTTGAATGGATTTTTCGATTTCATTATCGAAATGATATGATACTCCCAATCGTTGCATTGTGTCTATCAGAACAAGTTTTTGTGCACTGTTATCTGGAGTTTCCACCAACATTTTCATGACTTTTTCTTTTAAATCTTCAACTTCAAGTTTCTCTTGGCTACTAATTTCCTGCATTTCAAAGTATAATATATATAATATGGAATAACAACAAGAAAACATGAAATCAATTAGCTGCAGAATTTAATTCTTAGTTAATCCCTCGCTATATAAAACGCTCATATCATAGCGAATTAAATTTTCTTTGTTAATACATACCTAAATGGGATTAGCCTGAAATTTTTGTTGTTTAGCTATAAAATTTTATCTATCGCATACATTGGAGTCCTAGTTATAACTTTCAGAAAGAATATTACTCCTAGTTAGATCCACAAAGACAGACTGGTGCACTAAACTTGCACTATATATATACGCGTACCGTAAGTTGAGGAGTGTAGGAGAGAAAATGACTTCCCCAGAAAGTTGGTTCAAAATTCGCTAAGTGACGAGATTTTGAAGAAGCATTTGTTGCTAATTCACGAGTCATCTTCCTCATCTTGTAATCCCTCACTAGTACTCTATGTTGAACTGATGTTTTAGAGAGGAAACTCAAACTATGTCTCCCAGTGCTGGATTGAAAAATTTGTCAAGTTGGGAGAAACCACTATTGCTTGACTCATTCTTTTTTCTTTTCTCTCCCAAAAAGTTGTCTTTTTTAAAAATAAAAAAGTGTTATAAAATAAAGCATGTGCAGTATTATAAAATGATAAAAAGATAGAGAGAAAGAGTAGTACTAACTTTGTATTCACTTTTTGTGTTTTTCTCATACTTAAAGATGAGTAACTAATAGACTATTTATAAGTCTCATGAATTCAAATTTACTTGGCCATACAAACAAGATATAGTGTGTTGGCCTCATTACTTGCAGTACATAATAGTTAGGTACAAAGAATGGCCTCATGACCATCCACATTGTTTTACAACAAAAAGGTTTTATATCTAAACTTACGCCTAATATAATGAAATATTTATAGAGATAATATTTCAGATGATCACGCAAACTTATTGAACTTTTTTAACATAAAGTCACTATGCATGGACTTAACTTTGTAAGTAAATCACATGTAGATGAGTGATTTTCTTTGAAAAGAGCCTATAATTGAGTGATTTTTGAGTTAAAATTATATCTTAGTGACTTTTTCTGAAAATATCTCATAATTGATGAATGACTTTTGAGTTAAAAATTTAAAATTAAGTGACTTTTAGAACATAATGATTAACTAGTGGGTAGTTTGATTATTCTTTATTTACTAATTAATTTATTTTTTATTTTCTTACCTTATATTTTTAATTTTATTTTTTGTGTATAATTAAAATAATCAAAATTAAATCGAATCAAAATCAACAATAATCAAATTGATTTGTGACATCCTACTTAACCATTTGTTCATTTTTCACTTGTAGTTTTCAATTCCCATATGTCTGTAGTCTCATATATCTCATGTGCAAGCAATTCCATGACACATTTGTGGTTGTCAAAGCTTTTTCAAGAATCTCTTCGTTGTATTTTTAGATGTGATATCTCAACAAACTTAATAATACTTGAACATCAAGAAGAGTTTGTATAAATTTTCTATTAGTCCCTAACTTGAATTTAATAATGCTTAAACCACATTAGTCACGAGTAAGATTTTTTTTTTTTTTTAATTTTGATACATTTGTGGTTTGTCAAGAATTTTTTAATAATGCTTGAACATCAATGGTAGCTTTGAATTTTCTATCATGATTTCTGAATTAATTGTAAATAATTAAAGATAGCAATAGAACAGGGCGAGACAGATTTGAATCATATGTGTGGTGGGCGCGGGTAGATTTATGCTGAGTTAGAAAATTTATGCGAAATCAGACGACTAAACTAAAAGGAAATATTTTCTTATTTATTTATTAATTAATTCTTCAAGTTAGTATATTTATTTTCTTATAAAGTTTTCTTTTGAATTATCTTTTTATTTATTGTAAGCTGTTTTGAAATTCACTAAGTTATTAGAATAATTTCTAAAAAGAATTCATTTGGATTAGCTGGAAATTTTCTATGGAATCACATTTCACTTCTTTTGTTTATTAACTTGAGGGCTTCAACAATTTCTTTTAAAATATTTATTGCCTACACCAATTTGTGGGACCTAGTCGTATTTAAGGTAAACATGGTATAATGTTAAAAATTTTGATACGATAATTTTGTTTTTTTAGAATATTATATTATTACTATAACAAATTAATTTAATATTATAAAGTTCATTCAATATTTTGTGGTACAATTAATTGATAACTATCTCTCCCAATATTATATTAATTGTTGTCTAATCAAACTGTTAACATTTATATATATTTTTAATCTGGACAGCTTTGCATGCTCTAAAATTGGGCACCTTTTTTTGTAAGTTTCATTTAAATGTTTGTTGCCTATAGCAATTTTTCAAGAAAAAAATAATAATTAAAATCTGGACAGCTTTGCTTGCTCTAATAGTTGAGAAAAATTGACAAATGATAAATAATTGAACAAGTACTGCAGTATTGAAAAATGATAGTAATAAATAAATTTTAAAAATAGGTGGGAATGTTTTCATTAAAAAAAAATTCATTCAATTAAAAAAAATTAAATTATGCGAGATCACGAATTTACGGGAAGCAAATTTATGCAGGATGAAGCGAAGCGGGTTGAAAATAAAAAATTATGTTATATGCAATCGAACTGGATAATTTTTATTTTTTTTACAAATTTATGTGAATTAACCCTGCAATCACCCTGTCCCACTCTATTTGTCATCTCTACAAATAACAAGAAAAGGGGAAGCTGTGCTTCACACGGGCTCAATTATTATTTGAAATTCGTAATTTTTAATCGTGATAATTTTTAAAATACAATAATATTTGTTTTTTCTACTAATAATATCAACAATTTAACATTAACATTAGAAATCAAAGGAAATTTATGAATAAAAAGGCTGAGAAATAATAAGCAAATGTAATTTCTTAGTTAATAATAATGCAAGAGACAACTAAACCAAAAGTTTAAATTTAAATCATAGGAATATTTGCTACATTTTAAGTAGTACTTATTTAGTATGATTTTTTTGATAATGTTACTATATAAGAAATGTGGATAAGCAAGTAGCACTCCGTTAACATGCTTGCTTATTCACATCTCAAACAGACAAACAAGGCTCACTTCTCTATTAATTTGCAATTGTCCCATTGTATTGCTCGTACATATTTACATAGCAAAAAGCCTTGGGGTCACTCAGTCAGTGCCCACTTCTCTATTAATTTATTGAGAAGTGGACCCTATTTGAGTGGGCCCGTGCGAAGCACGACTTCCCCTTTTCTAGTAACTTTAGAAACGTGCATAATTAATATATGTATAAATTATAAAAAATTATGTACTATTTATGTAAGATTGAAGATGGAATAATTAAAATAGAAATAATTAAATTTTAATAATTACTATTTATTTAAAATTACATAGTTAGCATATCAAGGTTTTTTAATTTTTCTTTTCATATTTTATCCTCAACATTAATTACTTATTCCAAATCATTTTTCAAAATGTATAATTATATGTCAATTAATATAAATATTATGATAAAATAGTTATATTAATTTGAATTTAAGAAGCTATAAAATTTAAAATGAACATTTGAAGAAATTACAAATATTCAGTGGGTCCTCAATTGGAAGGCAAATGAACAATATTCAAGTGGCCCAGTGTTTTTTTACTGTGTAAATATGTATAAGCAATACAATTACAAATTAATAGAGAAGTAGGCCCTGTTTGAGTGGTCCCAAGACTTTTTGCTATATAAATATGTACGAGCAATACAATGAGACAATTGCAAATTAATAGAGAAGTGAGCCTTGTTTGTCTGTTTGAGATGTGAATAAGCAAGCATGTTAACGGAGTGCTACTTGCTTATCCACATTTCTTATATAGTAACATTATCAAAAAAATCATACTAAATAAGTACTACTTAAAATGTAGCAAATATTCCTATGATTTAAATTTAAACTTTTGGTTTAGTTGTCTCTTGCATTATTATTAACTAAGAAATTACATTTGCTTATTATTTCTCAGCCTTTTTATTCATAAATTTCCTTTGATTTCTAATGTTAATGTTAAATTGTTGATATTATTAGTAGAAAAAACAAATATTATTGTATTTTAAAAATTATCACGATTAAAAATTACGAATTTCAAATAATAATTG
>NW_006239889.1:19364-21372 GCF_000226075.1 Solanum tuberosum
GAGCACTCAGAGTCAGTTGGTGAGCCTCCTTGCTTTCCGGAGAATCCATTTGGTTATGTTTTGTTTTATTGCTTTTGGTTATTTCAATTGTTAGGATGATCGAGGGTCTTGTCCCAACATCTCCTTAGTATCTAAAGGCTTCATAGTCAGTTAGATATGAGTTCTTTAGTCTTAATATTTAAGTTGTTTGATTTAAAGACTTCAGTTACCATTTTGGCTAAGTTGAATGTTATTTTCTAAACATTCTTAGTTTATCTATTAGACAAATTTTTTTTAGATTGTATTTAAGCACATTTTCTATGAGTAAGTCTTCCACTAAGAGTCTAGCTAGGCCAAGGGTTCGCTTGGGACCAACAATGGTTCTTGAGTGCCAATCCCGCCCAGGGTGTAGGCTCGGGGCGTGACAAACTTAGTATCAGACCCCAGAGTTTAAGAGTCCTAGAGAGTCTATGAAGCCATGTCTGTAGAGTCTAGTTATCAGTGTGAAGCGCGCCACATCTATAATTAGGAGGCTGCAACATTTAGGAACCATCTCACTTCTTTCAGATTTATTTCGTACGATAGAGTTAATCTCTATAAAGTTTCTTTCTAACTCGTGCTTGTGAGTGTCTTTAGATCATGTCTCCACGAAGGGCTGTCAGAGGTCGTCCCACCAGAAGGAATGTTGAACCACAGGAACAAGGGGTACCTAATGCACTTGAATTGCAACCCCAAGGAGAGGTCACCAATGTTAAATTCCGTAAAGCTATCCAGATGTTAAGTCAAGCTGTGACCAATCAAGTTGGACAGAGAGAGAATCGACATGAAAGGGCTGATACTTTAAGGATCCGTGAATTGTTAATGATGAATCCTCCGAGCTTCACTGGTTCAAGCATCATTGAGGATCCGAAGAACTTCGTTGATGAGCTTCAGAAGGTTTTTGAGATTATGCATGTCATCGATGCTGAGAGAGTGAAATTAGATGCATACCAACTAAAGGGTGTCACTATAATCTGGTTTGATCAATTGAAAAAGAATCAAGCTGAGGGTGCACCACTTGTGAGTTGGGCTCTTTTAAAGGAAGTCTTTTTGGGGAGTTTCTTTCCTCGAGAACTGAGAGAGGCAAAGGTACGAGAGTTCCTCACACTTAAGCATGATTCTTTGAGCGTTCATATGAGTACAGTCTAAAGTTCGCCCAACTTTCACACTATGCTCCAGAGATAGTTGCTGACATAAGAAGCAGGATGAGTTTATTTGGTGCTGGGTTGTCTCGCCTGTCAAACAAGGAAGGCAAGGCAACTATGTTGATAGGGTATATGTACATACCAAGGCTAATGATCCATGTGTAACAAGTTGAGGCGGACAAGTTGAGGGATAAAGAAGAGTTTAAGAATAAGAGGGTTAAGACATCAGGGAATGAGTCCGGGCAGCAGAAGAGTAATGTCAACCGGTCATCCTTCCAACAGAAACAAAAGGGACATGTTCCATTATCTACTAGTGCACTTGCACCAAGGAACAAAGGTGAGTACAATAGTCAGAATTCACAGGTTTCAGAGCTAGACCTGCCCATTCTCAAGGTAGTATGGCACAAGGGGTAAGTAAGCCTCCTGAATGTGCTAAGTGTGGTAGAACACTAATATAAATATTGGTTGATCAAAATATCTTTTAAATATTGATCAATCGGCTTTTATACCCTTTAATTTTTTTTTATTAGTTGCTTATTTTTCAAATTATTTTCCAAGACCAAATATTAAACATTAATTAATATGATTAGTATAGTAAAATAGTCATAGATCAATCATTATTCTCTTAATTAAAGTCGTTCTATAATGCAACATAAAAAAATTGTGTTGTTAATTTTAATGCAATCTATAATGCGATAACTTTATAAACATATTTTTAAATAAAATTGTTTTCAATTATAAAAATATGACATTTTCTGTTAGACAGATTAACAATATATTTTTAAAAATGTGTCGCATAAATTGAAACGTGTAACTCACATCATATGCCTATTTATTTAGTGCAT
>NW_006239889.1:21509-27987 GCF_000226075.1 Solanum tuberosum
GAGTACGGGTGTCTGTTATTGGAGGTAGATCCAGACTTCCGATAAAATTACAGAAAGGCATAGAGTTAACAGAAGAGGCGACCAAAGGCAATGAAGGACTTCATCTTACGATGGCACTAAACTATGGAGGACAATATGTTATGTATCATATACTTAAGTTATATATTATCAGATAACATAACTATAAAGCAGATTCATACTGATTTAGGTTTGAAATAATTGGGGTTATATATTCACAATAACATTAATTATACCAGATACTGATAAGATTAGATCAGTTAGTGTATACTGTTAATTCATAGAATTAGTTAGTTAGTTAGTCACTGCTCATTCACAGAGTTAGTTGGTTAGTTAGTTAGGAATCACACGTTTACCATTTCAGCATAAATAGTTAGTTGCGTTTGTTAGAAGTGGGATTATTCTATCAGTGTGTATATATACACATACATTGTATTGATTACAGTTTAGTTTTTACATTCTCAATAATATCTTTTCTTTCCTTCTTCTTTGATTGTTGGTGAAAGCTCAACCTCCATTAATGGAGGAAGTATATTGTTTCACAGCTTATGCTGCTGGTTTTATCATGGTATCAGAGCCATAAGATTCCTGCTCCTCTCTCTCGTCATGAGCACTGAATTCAGCTCGATTTGCCGATATTTGTCTGGCCGTCATCTTCTCCCTGATTTTCTCTGAACGATCTCATTATTGTTCCTCTGTTTCGATTCAAACTTGCTTATTGTGAGTTCATCTTCATAATTCATCTGTATTTGCATTCTCCTTCATCTTCTTCTATGGGAGACATTCCAGGTGACACGACTGCTACCAACACTTTAACTCGATTGGATTTCAATTCCCCCTTCTATTTGCATCCCTCAGAGAATGCAGGCTCTACTTTACTTCCTGCTGTTATTGATGGAACTAGCTATAGGTCATGGAGACGAGCAGTTCTTCGGGCTTTATCTGTTAAGAGTAAAACTGGATTCATCAATGGAAAAATTGTGAAGCCAAATTCTGCAGATCCAACCTTCATGCAGTGGGAAAGGTGTGACGACATGGTGACCTCTTGGATTTTAAATTCTCTCTCACCAGATCTGCGAGATAGCTTGCAATACGTTAATAATGCCAAGGAACTTTGGGAGGAGTTGGAGGATAGATATGACCAAACTAATGGTTGCAAACTCTATCAACTACAGAAGGAGATAAATGACCTTGTGCAAGGCAATTTGGATGTCACCGGTTACTATACTAAGATGAAGAAGTTGTGGGAAGAAATGAACACTCTTGATGTCAATTCTCAATGCACTTGTGTGTGCATTTGTGGTGGAAAAACGAGGATGCATAAGGCTGAGCAAGATAGAAGACTTATACATTTTTTGATGGGCCTAAATGAGATGTATACTATTGTACGTGGAAACATCCTCATGATGCCTGATCTACCAACTATGGCACAAACATTTATGTCTGATCTACCAACTATGGCACAAACATTTTCCATTCTGTCACAAGAGGAAAGGCAGAGGGAAATGAAGCCTCTCAGTCACATGGCTTTGGAATTCACCTCTCTAAATGCCTCTGTGTCACCACAATACAATGCAGGACCTAAAGGTTTTAATACAAACTACAATGCAAACTACAATTCTTCTAGAGGAGGTGCAGGCAGAGGTGCAAGCAGTTCCAATACTTTTAGAGGGAATTCCAGCTCTGGCAATAGGTCAACCTTGTTCTGTGAATATTGCAAACGAACTGGGCATACTAAAGATAGATGCTACAAGCTGCATGGTTACCCAGCCAACACAAGAAACCTAAGAGGAAGAGGCTCAGGATCTGCAGCAAATGTGCATTCTTCTGAGGATGATAGAAGTCAGTGTGAAGAAACTCCTGAGCAGGGAAGGCAAATGCCATTGAACCTGTCCAAAGGCCAGTATGAACAACTACTCAATTTGCTTGGGACTCTGCAGGTTGGAAATGGAACTGATTGCTCAGGGAACATGTCAAGTGGAGCTGCAAACCTAGCAGGTATACTTGCTTGCTATTCTTCTATTACTGAGATAGGTGATTTATCATGTAAATGTGAAAAATTGACTGCTGGTTCTTGGATCATAGATTCAGGAGCTTCTCATCACATGACATACACAAGAGACACTCTCACAAACCTTAGAACACTGCCTTATCCCTTCTTAATCACCTTACCAAATGGATACAAAGTTAAAGTGACTGAAATTGGTGATGTTTGTTGAATTCAACACTGACTCTGTACAAAGTATTGTTTATACCTAGCTTCAAGTTCAATCTAATATCTGTTCATTGCTTGGCTGTTCAACTCAAAGGAATAGTTAGTTTTAACAGTTTTTCTTGTCTTACTGCAGGGCCCTTCTCTGAAGAGCCCTCTGGCACTTGGTAAGGCAAGGAATGGTCTGTATTTTTCTGTCCAAAGTGTCACAATTGTCCACCTGCTTCTCTTTTTAACTACTGCAAGAAAGTTTCAATTGAAAGTGAATCCCAAGCTTCACCACAAAATGTAAGATACTCTCGTGAAATCAATAAAGAGGCTTGTTCTATTGATCATGTTTCATGTTCTGCTGTTGATTCTTTCTCTGCTATTAACCATACTCACAGTCATGACACTGAATTCTTATGGCATGCTAGATTAGGACATGTGCCTTTTGTAAAAATGAGGAGTATATCTACTATTCCCCTAACTTTTTCCAGCAAACAACCCTTCATATGTACAATATGTCCCATGGCTAGACAAACTAGAATGCCATTTCCAGAGAGTACAACTGCAACCAGCTCACTGTTTGAACTACTTCACATTGATTTATGGGGACCATATCATGTACCAACACATGATGGCTATCACTATTTCTTAACCATGGTGGATGATTACAGTAGATCAACCTGGACACAACTTCTTAGGTGCAAAAGCAATGCATTTCAAACGATAAAAGCTTTCATATCCCTCATAGAAAATCAATTTCATACCAATTTAAAAACCATCAGATCTGATAATGGTCTGGAATTCACCAGCACTGAGGCAACCCGTTCTTTCAGGAAAAAGGCATAATACACCAAAAATCCTGTCCTTACACACCACAACAAAATGGTGTGGTGGAAAGGAAGCATAAGTACCTTCTTAAGACAGCAAGAGCACTTCTGTTTCAGTCAAAATTGCCCATGAGATATTGGGGAGAATGTGTCCTTACTGCCACTTATTTGATCAATAGACTACCCACAAAACTCCTACAGAACAAATCCCCATATGAACTGTTATATCAAAAGAAACCAACCTACTCCCACCTTAGAAGTTTTGGATGTCTTTGCTTTCCAACTACCTTGAAAAACCATAAGGACAAATTTGAACCAAGAACAACACCCCACATTTTCATTGGATACCCTTTTAATACAAAAGGTTACAAGGTCTTAGATTTGGCTACCAAGAGAATTCATGTGTCCAGGGATGTTCTTTTTTATGAAGTCATTTTTCCTTTTGTTATTGCTCCAGTTGGTTCTAGTTTCAATTCTATCTTGCAGTTCCTTGTACATCATTCTAAAACTGTCACCTTGCATGCCTAGTAAAAACAAACAACTTTGTTGATGATGAAATGTTGAATTCTCACACATTGGTTGAAGTCATTAATGATCACACTCCCACAACTGATAATGCACCTACCACTGAACCTGCAATCCCTATACCTCTTGCTGACCCTACTGTTTCTGCCCTTGGTGATGCTCCTCTTGCACCTAGAAGAACAACTAGGTCCCTTCACACTCCTCGTTACTTGAAAGATTACACATACTCATTACCCAATCTACATCCTTCTCCACCCATAACTGATGTTCCTGATCCACAACACTCACTCACTTCATTCATATCTCACCCTGATCATGTCTGTTTTACCACACTATGTTCTGATAGCCAGTAGTTGATCCATAATGTTTCACATGATGTTGAACCTTCTTCTTATGAAGAGGCAATTTTGAATCCTGTTTGGCAAGTGGCGATGACACAGGAATTTGATGCCTTGTATGCAAATGATACTTGGGAACTAGTTAATTGCCTAAAGGAAAGAATGTTATTTGGTGTAAATGGGTGTACAAAATTAAACACAAAGCAGATGGCAGTATAGAAAGGTTCAAGGCTAAACTAGTGGTGAAGGGGTATACTCAACAAGCTGGAATAGATTATAATGAAACCTTCTCACCTGTGGTAAAGATGACCACAGTCAGAACTCTGATTCTTTAGCAGTCAAGAAAGGTTGGAATCTGTATCAATTAGATGTCAATAATGCTTTCCTCCATGGTGATTTAAATGAGGAAGTATACATGGCATTACCACCTGGCCTGGCAGTGGATAGCAGTGACATAGTTTGCAGATTGAAGAAGTCTTTGTATGGTTTAAAACAGGCTAGCAGGCAATGGTATGACAAGCTGGCCATCCGTCTTTGCTCAAAAGGATACATTCATTCAGATAGTGACTATTCCCTATTTTATAAGAAGAATGGAAGCTCTCTAGTGTTTGTGGCTGTATATGTTGATGATATCATCTTAACTGGTACTGACATGAAGGAGATTGGTTCTTTGAAAGCTTTCCTACATGAGCAATTCAGGATAAAAGACTTAGGAAGGCTGCATTACTTTCTTGGTTTGGAGATATTGTACAGACAAAATGGTGTCCTCATCTCACAGAGAAAGTTTACTCTTGATCTCTTGAAGGAATTTGACTCCATGCTTTATAAATCCACCACTTCACCATTGGATTCCACTGAGAAACTGAAGCTTACAGAAGGCACACTATTGTCAGATCCTACTCATTACAGAAAGCTAGTAGGCAAGCTTAATTTTCTTACTCACACAAGGATGGACATAGCATATAGTGTCCAGCACCTCAGTCAGTTTATGCAATCTCCTAGAGAACCTCACTTGAAGGCAGCTTATCATGTGCTTCGATATTTGCAACAAGATCCTACATTAGGAGTTTTTATCTTTAACAAATCTGACCTCACCATCAGTGCTTACTGTGATTCAGATTGGGCCTCTTGTCCTGATTCAAGGAAGTCTGTGAGTGGTTATTTAGTACTCATGGGTGATAGCCCTGTTAGTTGGAAATCTAAGAAGCAAGCCACAGTGTCACTATCTTCAGCAGAAGCTGAATACAGAGCTGTAAGACAGGTTGTGGGTGAATTAGTATGGCTAGAGAGATTGCTTGATGAATTATCAGTGCAGTGTTCCTTACCTATACATGTCTTCTGTGATAGTCAAGCTGCAGTGCACAGTGCTAAGAATCCAGTTTTTCATGAGAGAACTAAGCACATAGAGGTGGATTGCCATTTTGTCAGAACCAAGCTGCAGCAAGGATTGATTACACTCCAACACATCCCCATAAACTCACAATTGGCTGATGTTTTTACTAAAGCCTTGACTGGAGTCAAGCATACTAATTTATTGAGCAAGTTGTCTGTACATCACTCACCTCCAACTTGAGGGGGGGTGATAAGATTAGATCAGTTAGTGTATACTGTTAATTCATAGAATTAGTTAGTTAGTTAGTCACTGCTCATTCACAAAGTTAGTTGGTTAGTTAGTTAGGAATCACACGTTTACCATTTCAGCATAAATAGTTAGTTGCGTTTGTTAGAAGTGGGATTATTCTATCAGTGTGTATATATACACATACATTGTATTGATTACAGTTTAGTTTTTACATTCTCAATAATATCTTTTCTTTCCTTCTTCTTTGATTGTTGGTGAAAGCTCAACCTCCATTAATGGAGGAAGTATATTGTTTCACAGCTTATGCTGCTGGTTTTATCAGATACAATGTACACAAACAAAGTTATAATGTATCTGATAGAGATGGAGTGATGTATCCGGATGTTAAGAGAGAAAGAAGGAAAAAGAAAATTCTTGTCATTAATTTAAATAATAGAATTTTTTTTAAAATTATATTATTTTAAATCGTGTAATTATATAATTTTTCCTTTTTATATTTATGGTCATCTTTTGAGCCATATATTTATGCATTTATGGTCATTTGAACTTTTGTTTGTGTTTAAAGATGGTCATGAATTGTCACTTTAAAAATTTAAAACTAAAAGTTGAATTTATAATAATTCTAGCCACGGTTCCCTTCAAAGAATCTAACCTCACAAGTGTATGATATTATGTCTTTTCTTTATATGGTTCACATGCAGATTGTCCCCATACGCCTCACATCTAATAAATAGTACTGTACTAAGATTATGAAGAACGTCAGACACATTGACAAAGATAGCTCTATCGGCCAAACAAATATGTCATATATACAAGGGCGAAAAGAGAGTATTAGTTAAAATTTGGACGGATTCAATAATTTTTATTTTGTATTTGTATTAGAACACCTATTAAATATGTATAAATATTTAATTGTAAATTTAATAATTGTAATGATTCGGTTGGTCATTTTTCTATTTTTTTTTAAAATGTTTTATCCCTATCGATA
>NW_006239889.1:28086-43189 GCF_000226075.1 Solanum tuberosum
AGGTTACAAATTCGGAGTCTTTTTGAGGATTTGCGGTCCTAAGTTGGAAAATGTGAAATTTTTAGTATTTGGATTGACTTTGGTCAACATTCGGGGTTCGGATACTCAAATTGGAATTTCGAGAGTTCTATTTGATTCAGAGGATGATTTTAGACTTAGAGGAGGTCTTCGTTGAATTTTTGGAGGTCCCGAGCATTAGCGAAGACCGGTTCGCTTTTGCAAAGGATCAAGTCAGACCTTCGCAGAAGCGAAGGCTTGTTCATGATCATGATCTTTGCATTATTAGCAAATGCCAGTTCGCAAAAGTGAAGGCCAGTCTGCGAAAGCGAAGGCCGAATATTTCTCGGGGTTCGCTTAAGCGACTTCAAAAAGGGTTTTTGGTGTGCCATTATGGGGTTTTACCCCATTTTTTCCCATTTTGAGTTATGAAAAATCCTTGGAGGTAATTTTGAAGAGATCTCTTGTGCTAATCATTTGGGTAAGCTTTTGTGACCCTAAAATTTCAATTCCATTTTATCATTCATGGATTTTAACATCAAAATTTGAGATTTTGATTGGCAAATGACAATGTTTTTCAAGAACTTGAGTTGCAAAGTAAAATTAAATGGTGATTTTGAACTGATTTTAATTCCTTTTTTGAAATGATTTTCACCAATGAGTTTCAAATGCCTTGGGTGACATGATTTTCAGGTAAAGATTTTGGGTTCAAACCTCATTTTTGGAATTGAATTTTTAAGCTGAATTAACCCATTTTTCAAAGTGTATGCTATGGGTGTTGTTATTTCCGAAATCTAATTGTGATTACTTGATTGATTAATTTTTGTGACTTTGGATATTGTTTGGAAAGGAAAGGCTCAAGTCTTGAATTGACTTTTATTTGAATTGAGGCAAGTGAAGTTCTAAATCTTGTTAAAACTTGTGGAATCTTGAACTCTCTTTCTTATACGTGTTGGGAGTAATGAAAATAAGGTGATGGGTTAAATTGCACAAATTGAATAACCATAATGATAAAGGCGGGGTTAATGAAAAAAAGACAACATGTTGATAATGGTGTTTGCTAGAGGTGTACATGAGCGGGTTGGTTCGGGATTTCAAATATCAAACCAAACCATTTGTGTCAGATTTTTAAATTTATAAACCAAATCAATAAAACTCGTGTTTTTCAACCTCGGGTTTTTTCAAAATTTTTCGAGTTTTTCGGATTTTTCCAGTAAAGTATTCATACAAACATATCCAACAAAAAAAATACAATTATCTAAGGTGTTTCTTAAGAAAATAACACAAATATGATATGAGTAATGACACTAAAATATCCAACAAAAAAATAATAATAATGAAATCACGTAAAACAAATATTGCAAATTAACAAGTCATAATGAAAATGATCATAATTTAAAAGTATTAAATCATGATAAAATAAGTTTAATAAGTATTAGTTACATGACTAAATATTAAATGAAATTAAAATTAGATTATGTATTTGAATTGTCTAAACCAATGTAAAACCAAAGAACAAATATTCAATACTATTGTCATTCTTAGGGTTAAATTGATTTTTATTTTGCATTAGTATTAATTTGATTTTGATTTAAGGTTTATTATAATTACCAACATCCGTGGACTATAATCTTTATTGAACCATTCAGAATTCTAAGTTTCAAACTTGAAATAATATATTAAAAGATAAAAACAATGAAAAAGTATATGAAATATTTAAAAATAATATCAAAGTATTTATGTATAAAATAAAATTTTTAAAATTATATATAATGTCGGGTTGGTTTGGTCTCGTGTTGGTTTTTTTAGTTAAAACCAAACCAAACCAAATATAGTCGGGTTTTTTTATTCAATACCAAACCAAGTCAAACCAACCACTAGTCGGATTTTTTACTCTCAATTTGCGGTTTGGTTCAATTTTCGGTTCGATTTTGTACACCCCTAGTGTTAGCATTGTGAATTGTCTTGAGTGTTGATATTGATTCACTGATTGATGTGATACTCGATAGTATTGTGTGGATGTGAATTGCTTGAAATTGTCATCTCTTCATTATTGCGTAAACAAGACTATTTGCATTGGTTCTATAACACTGTGAGATGTTATTGTGATTGATGTTGGGGTATTTCCCGCGAATGTTATTGATGTTGAGGTCATTGCCAATGAGTATTATTGATATCGAGGTCATTACCGACGAGTGTTATTGATATCAAGGTTATTTTCGACGAGTGTTATTGATGTCGGTGTCATTGCCGATGAGTATTGTCATGCCGAGGTCATTGCCGATAAGTACTTTGGTTATGAGTATTCCCCATGAGTCCCGATTGTTAATTGTGCATGATAATCATGATACTTGCATTTGGTATACTTGATTGTTGTGCTCGATAATCTTATTACTTATGATTGATGACTTGATACTTGTGATTTGACGATATGTAACTATTGATGTGAGACTATGGAACCTTGTGAGCTATTTATTGTGAATTGTTAGGTTGTGCTGCTTTTATATATGCATGTTGTAGTTTTTGGGGTTTTGTTGGGGTGAAAGGAATTTTTCATTTTCTAGCTAGTTTTACCTTGTTTTAGTGGTTTATTTGTTGAGTACTGTGTTGTTTTGGTACTCACTCCTAGCTACTACACTATGTAGGTTTTGAGTCCAAATCTGTGTGACATTTCTCTTTCATCTATTTCCGAGGCTGAGGATACACTGAGAGGTAACTGCTTGTCTTTCCGGCGGGCCCTCTTGTTCCTTAGATTATGTTTTGTTCTATTCGAGATACAAAGACATTGAGACTTGTACTTATCTTTCAATTCTGTATTAATACATTGGCGCCTTGTACATGTGATAACCAGGTTTTTGGTGCTATCCTAAAATACAGCAAACAAGAAAGGAAAATAGCAACCAAACAATAATTATTTGAATTTGAATTTGTGCAAATGTTACAATCTTTATGAAATCTTTAAGAAAAGATATGTAATCCCCTGATTCTTCTTTTCACAATTGTTCTTGACTTGATGAAATACTTGCGGCTCATCACTTGGAGCAAAGACTTCTTTGTATGTGAAAGACTTGCGGATCACCATTGAAGTGCATTGATTATCTATGTATTTTTGTTTGTGTGTTCTGATCTTATGAAGACCCCTTTATATAGGCGTGAGCTAGGGTTTTAGGGTATTTTGATCCAAGTAATTTAGAGGATCTTGGGCTTGAAGAATGTGAGTTGGGCTCATCTTGTCAACTTAATAGATTTGCCCAAATATAATTTGGACTTTATTTAAATTATATATTTTTTATTTAAAACATTAATTCGACTTTATTAATCAACAATTCGACTTGGTCAATATATTATAAATTTAAAAAATTTCATGATTTATCAATAAAACTTCACCGTCCACCAAAAGTGTTTTTTTCCCTTTTATATTTGTGGTCATTTTTGGGCCACATAATTGTGGTCATTTAGCAACACTCAAAGTGTCCGAAAAACATGTGACATGCACTTCAAACTCTTGAGTGGTTAATAAAATGTCGGCCTCTTATATCTTCTGTTTCTTTGTGTCTCGATTTCTGTGAATTTTAATTATGCCACATTTTTAGTAGGTTTCAGAAAACTCATTAATCTTGTAAGGTTGGAAAATTTTCCCTTATAATATTGTGAAGTTCGTAACTTCATAGGTTTGACTATTTAGAAATTATATAAAGGGATTGTAATTAATTTTTTTTCTCTCTCATTTGCTCCTCTTTTAGTTTAAAACATTCTAAAAGAGTTGTCCCATAATCGTCAGATCTAACTGTATTGCACTAAGATTATAGAATTGTATACGTTAAACATATTGACAGATATAGCTCTTAAAAATTTAGACGGACTCAATAATTTTATTTTTATTATGTATTTGTATTAGGATATTTATTAAATATATGTATGATTATAAGTTTGATGGTAAGTTTGAAACTAAAAAAGTTCTAAAATTCTAGTTGAGTTTCTGCACATACACATTTGTTTAGTCTCTTATCACACGTAAACGCCATGTACTGAAATTATTATTAATTTATTTAAATAATAAATAATAATATCAATTGAGGTTATTTATGTGTGATATTAGAGAATATACGAATGTGTGGTTTTAAATTTTTATTCCGTGGTCCAACTAAAGTTAGAGACAATACAACAAATTAAGGAGATCTAAAATATCTTGTTGAGTTGTCAAAAATTGAAGCACATGGTCATATTCATTTCTCTTTCCCCAAGGCCTAGCTTAAGTAGCAAAAGGTGGAGGATTTGTGGCTTAGGTCGCAGGTTCAAGCCCCACACCATGCAAAGTGAAGTCCGATATTTAAGTGGAGAAGGGTAGAGGGGTGGGCCCATTATCCACCGAGTTTAGAAGGCTGTGATTGGTCCAAAAGCCGGGTCACAGACGGATTTCTCGATTATTTTAAAAAAAATATCTTGTTGATTTGTCAAAAATTGAAGCACATGGTCATATTCATTTCTCTTTCACTTAAAACCGTTCAGCCCCCAAGGCCTAGCCCAAGTGGCAAAAGGTGGAGGATTTTGTGGCTTAGGTCGCAAGTTCAAGCCCCACACCATGCAAAGCGAAGCCCGGTATTTAAGTGGATAAGGGTAGAGGGGTGGTCCCATTATCCACCGAGTTTAGAAGGTTGTGATTAGTCCAAAGGGCGGGTCACATACGGATTTCTCGGTTATCAAAAAAAAAATATGTTGTTGAGTTGTCAAAAATTGAAGCACATGGTCATATTCATTTCTCTTTCACTTAGAACCTTTCAGCCCCCAAGGCCTAGCTCAAGTGGCAAAAGATGGAGGATTTGTGGCTTAGGTCGTAGGTTCAAGCACCATACCATGCAAAGCGAAGCCCGGTATTTAAGTGGAGAAGGGTAGAGGGGTGGGTCCATTATCCACCGAGTTTAGAAGGCTGTGATTGGTCCAAAAGGCGGGTCACAAATGGATTTCTCGGTTATAAAAAAAATATCTTATTAATTTGTCAAAAATTGAAGCACATGGCCATATTCATTTCTCTTTCACTTAGAACCTTTCATCCCCCAAGGAATAGCTCAAGTGGCAAAAGGTGAAGGATTTGTGGCTTAGGTCGTAGATTTAAGCCCCACACCATGCAAAGTGAAGCCCGATATTTAAGTGGAGAAAAGTAGAGGGGTGGTACCATTATCCACCGAATTTAGAAGACTGTGATTGGTTTACAGGCGGGTCATAGACGGATTTCTCGGTTATCAAAAAAAAATATCTTGTTGATTTGTCAAAAATTGAAGCACATGGTCATATTCATTTCTCTTTCACTTGGAACCTTTCAGCCCCCAAGGCCTAGCTCAAGTAGCAAAAGGTCGAAGATCTGTGGCTTAGGTCGCAGGTTCATGTCCCATACCATGCAAAGTGAAGCCGGATATTTAAGTGGAGAATGATAGAGGGGTGGGTCCATTATCCACCGAGTTTAGAAGGCTGTGATTGGTCCAAAAGGCGAGTCACAGATGGATTTCTCAGTTATAAAAATAAATATCTTGTTGATTTGTCAAAAATTGAAGCACATGGTCATATTCATTTTCTCTTTCACTTAGAACCTTTCATCTCCTAAGGCCTAGCTCAAGTGGCAAAAGGTGGAGGATTTGTGGCTTAGGTCGCAGGTTCAAGCCTCACACCATGCAAATCGAAACCCTGTATTTAAGTGGAGAAGGGTAGAGGGGTGGTCCCATTATCCACCGAGTTTAGAAGACTGTAATTGGTCCTAAGGGAGGGTCACAGACGGATTTCTCAGTTATCAAAACAAAAAATATCTTGTTGAGTTGTCAAAAATTGAAGCACATGGTCATATTCATTTCTCTTTCACTTTGAACCTTTCAACCCCCAATTAAGGCCTAGCTCAAGTGGCAAAAAGTGGAGGATTTGTGGCTTAGGTCGAAGGTTCAAACCCCATACCATTCAAAGTGAATCTCGGTATTTAAGTGGAGAAGGGTAGAGGGGTGGGCCCATTATCCACCGAGTTTAGAAGGCTGTGATTGGTCCAAAAGGCGGGTCACAAATGAATTTCTCGGTTATAAAAAAAAAATCTTATTGATTCGTCAAAAATTGAAGCACATGGTCATATTCATTTCTCTTTCACTTAGAACCTTTCAGCCCCCAAGGCCTAGCTTAAATGGCAAAAAGGTGGAGGATTTGTGGCTTAGGTCGCAGGTTCAATCCCCACACTATGCAAAGCGAAGCCCGATATTTAAGTGGAGAAGGGTAGAAGGGTGGTTATAACTTTCATGTAGTTTAGTAGGGAAGCAAAAAAAAAATTAGAAATGGAATATTTTAGCCAAAATGGAAAAATATAAAACAAGCAGTGGGAAACATGGAAAATGATAAAAATTCTAGATTTTCCTCCCTATTGTAATTGATGATGGACATAATTAATTTTTTCCTCCCTTCATTGGTTAATGGTAGTAAAGATTCAACAAGCAAAAAGGAAGATGATATTTCTCACTATGATACTATGTTTGTTGCTCCAATTGCACACGCAAGTGTACGTGGTATAGTGGCTCTTAAAAGAATCGGATTATCGAACCAAATGACTTGTCAATTAACTATTTACTAAATTATACTAGTCTCATTATTTATTTAAGAGTGCCAAAAGTGTTTGATCAAAATATTGGTTGATCAAAATATCTTTTAAATATTGATTATTATGATTAGTATAAAAATATGACATTTTCTATTAGACAGATTAACAATATATTTTTTAAAATGTGTCGTATAAATTGAAACAACTCACATCATATGCCTATTTATTTGGTGCATCTGTACCCGCTAACACCCATGAACAAACAAAGATTAGTGAAAATTAAATGAGTTCTTTGTTAGTACTCCCCCAAGCCCAGTTCTTCCCAGTATCATATAATTTGGATCGTCGTCTTCATTTCTCCAAGAGTTTGAGGCATGATGATCAATCTGTTCATCCAGAATTTACCCCTAAACACGTCGCTATAATAATGGATGGGAACAGAAGATGGGCTAAAGCTAGAGGATTACCTGTGCAAGAGGGTCACAAATTTCTTACTCCTAATCTTAAGAATATTTGTAATGTTTCTACCAAACTTGGAATACAAGTTATCAAGGAGGCCATACTTTCCTTTCAGCATAGACACAGACTTATAAGACTTCAACCTAAGTTTATCAAACTGAAGTGTAAGATTTTCAAAATGACCTTTAATTATCCACTATTTTGTAGCAATAGGCTAGAGAATTGCCCATATTTGCACATCCTTTTGGACATAATCACCTTTAATTATCCACTATTTTGTAGCAGTAAATATTTTGTTTTAATATAAGTCGCATACCATCTAAAGCTTGTAACTATCTTTTAGCCACATGTATTTCTATGAATACTAAAAAAATAAAAAGGCAAAGTGTTCAGCCAAAAACAGAAGAAATCATATTCCTTCAATCCATTTTTACTTGTCATAGTTGAGTTTAACATATCTATTAAAAAGTAATAATTGATATAACTATTTTACCACACTATCTTTATTAATTAATATTATAGTATTACGTGGTGATTATTTTTTGAGAAATAAGTCATTAATATTAAAGGTAAAATATATGAAAAATAAATTATTTAATCTTGATGTGTTAAAAGTGACAAATAAAAATAAAAATCTATTTCTAAAATAGCCACAAATAAAGATGATCAGAGAAAATAGTGAAGTAAAAATTTTGGCTTTAGAGAAAAAAAGTTAGCATAGTTTTTTTTTTATATGTATAAAGTACGGAAACCGCAACATTTTGTGCGTTAATTACATTTTATCTCGAAAATTTTCAAAATTAAAATAATCTCAAATTTTTCATAACTCGCGGATACATTGATCCTTCGCTCGGTACATAACAAAAAACGACACATAAGATTTTTTTTAACGATACATAAGTTATATATTATCAGATAACATAACTATAAAACAGATTCATATTGATTTAGGTTTGAAATAATTGGGGTTATATATTAACAATAACATTAATTATACCAGATACAATGTACACAAACAAAGTTATAATGTATCTGATAGAGATGGAGTGATGTATTCGGATGTTAAGAGAGAAAGAAGGAAAGAGAAATTTCTTGCAATTAATTTAAATAATAGAAATTTTTTAAAATTATATTATTTTAAATCGTGTAATTATATAATTTTTCCTTTTTATATTTATGGTCATCTTTTGAGCCATATAATTATGCATTTATGGTCATTTGAACTTTTGTTTGTGTTTAAAGATGGTCATGAATTGTCACTTTAAAAATTTAAAACTAAAAGTTGAATTTATAAGCACGGGCCTTATGTAAATAAAGATAATTATAATTCAATTAATTTAAATAATATTTATTAAATTGAATTCATTTGATTCGAATATGAATTATTATAGTTTCCATTAAGTGTTCCATCTACCATAAAATAAAGGGTTCAAATTTCAGTAGCGGTTTATCCTTAACATTAATTACTTTTTTTCTAAATTAGTTTCCAAGACTTAATACTTGTTAGAAAAAATAATAGGAAATATAATTGACGAAGAAGATGGCTTTGAGGCGTGTAAAATCACTTTCTTTAAAGAGATATTGCCCGTATACATATTGGAAAAATACAAACAAATACAAAATCTTTTATTTATACATGCAAATTTTTCTTAGACAACCTATAGAGAGTCTTTATATTTATAGAACTTAAGAGATGACTTTTCATAAGAGTTATGTTCTATCATGAACGTATGACTTTTCATAAGAGTCATGTTCTTTCATGATCAAATGTCTTTTTATAAGAATCATGTTCTTTCATGAACAATTTGTTTAATTTAAGACTTTTATATATTACAAAATATCCAACAATACTAACATCAATTATTACTACTTATTAGGGTTAATGTGGTAAAATAGTCATGTCAATCATTGTTTTCTTAATGGATACGTCAAGTTCAAATGTGATAAGTAAAAAGTAAACGAAAAAAAGTATTAAAAATAATTGAAAGGTAAATTAGTAAAAATACTCTTCAATAATCATGTCAATCATTGTTTTTTTAATGAATATGTCAAGTTCAAATGTGATAAGTAAAAAGTAAACGAAAAAATATTAAAAAGAATTAAAAGGTAAATTAGTAAAGTGCTCTTTTTGTTTATGATTTTTTTTAAAACTTTGTAAATAAAAATATGAACAAATAGTACAAAGGAATAGATTCATTAATAATTGTGCATAGATAATTTTGTGGATCTCTTAATATTATGCAATATGGAATAAACAAAAAAAAAAAAAACAACCAATCATGAAATGACAAAGCACACATGTTGATTCCAAAATTAAAGTCACTCTTCTATAATAGTAAAAATTCTAGCCACGGTTCCCTTCAAAGCATCTAATTACCTCACAAGTGTATGATATTATGTCTTTTCTTTATATGGTTCACATGGAGATTGTCCCCATACGCCTCACATCTAATAAATAGTACTGTACTAAGATTATGAAGAACGTTAGACACATTGACAAAGATAGCTCTATCGGCGGCCATACAAATATGCCATATATACAAGGGCGAAAAGAGAGTATTAGTTAAAATTTGGACGGATTCAATAATTTTTATTTTGTACTCTCTCTGTCCTATATTATAAGTCACCCCTTTCTAAAAATAGTTGGACCATAATATATGTCATTTTATAAAATTTATGCATAAATTACCATATTTTACCCATTATACCCTTGATTGATTAATTAATTAATCTTGAAAAATATTTACTTTGACTAACCTAGGAAATTTACAAGTAATTAATTTCATTGGGAGAGTACTTCATTCATTAATTAACTACTTTCTTTATTCACTACTTATTCTATAAAATCTTGTTTTAAAAAAAATATCAACAAACAATTAAAATAAAAGATGAAAAATATTCTTTAATAATTTTCTAATCACACGCTGATCAGTTTTTTACAATTTTCCATTGATACTCTTTCTGAGTAGCATTTCATATAATGCTCTCCGCTCATCATTATTTAATAATTTTCTTGTCATTGCTGATCCTGATGACTCTTCGTTTACGTTGTCATCATTTAAGTTTTCATCTGTTATTTATTGAAAAAGAAAAAAAATTATGAACACAAAAGATAAAATGGAGGTTACAACTAAATGAATCATCTCTAATGTAGTTAAACAGGAATTAATGAAATGTGAAATAAAAAAATAACAGAAATTTCAACAGACCAATATTTGTATTTGACTCTTCCGATAATATATCTTCTTCTGCTGCAGTTTGCAGCCCTTCAAATGGTACTGTAAAAATGAATTAAGCATAAAAATATAAATAAAACAATTAAAATATGAACCAAAATTTTAAACAAAACAACAAACCAATATTTGTATTCAAATCTTCTTCAACATGCGCCTCTGTGTTTAAATAAAAAAACAAATGATTTGTCGAACTAGAACTAAAATTCATTTGTCGTCTAATTTCATTATCAATAACATCAGATTCAGCAGGAAAGTTTAGATCAATTTGAAGTAATGGAATTTGAATATTTTGTGATGTTGTCATGTTTGCTTTAAGAATTTATATATAAAACTATAAAAAACATTTTACACAAAATATATAGGAAAATTGAGGTGGAAAAAACTTTGTTTTTTAAATTTTTGGATCAATTGGTGAAAAAAATTTTGGCTCCAAAAAGTAAAATTTAAATAGTCATCCAAATGCTATTTATATTTTTTAAATTTAACATTTCATCATTTATTACAAAGTTGTCATAAGCAAACATTAAATAAGGGCATAACGGTAAAATTACCTTATTTCTTAATGCAAGTGCAAATGAAAAAGGTGACTTATAATATGGGGACGGAGGGAGTATTTGTATTAGAACACCTATTAAATATGTATAAATATCTAACTATAAATTTAATAATTGTAATGATTCGGATGGTCATTTTTCAAAATTTTCGTAAAGCGTTTTATCCCTCTTGATATTAATCCCAATTCATTTCTGATAGAATTTTGAAATTGATTTTGAGCTTGAGTAAAAAGTTGTGAATTATAATTTTTTTAAAATTCAAATGGCTAAGTTGTTAAAAAGTGGTTCCGGTGTCTTTTAGAGATTCGAGTATCGAAATGAAATTTTGTCGATTCCATCAGTCTCGAAATATGGAAATTAGAGTCAAAGAGTCATCGGTTGCAAATTCGGAGTCTTTTTGAGGATTTGCGGTCCTAAGTTGGAAAATGTGAAATTTTAGTATTTGGATTGACTTTGGTCAACATTCGGGGTTCGGATACTCAAATTGGAATTTCGAGAGTTCTATTTGATTCAGAGGATGATTTTAGACTTAGAGGAGGTCTTGGTTGAATTTTTGGAGGTCCCGAGCTTGATTTAGCCTTTTTAGGCGTCATGTTCGTTTCTTGTGACTTTCGCGAGTTTTAGGTCAAGGAGACCTCAAATTCGTGTTTTGATGGTTCCATTGAGTTCGGAGCATCGAGTAGAGTCAAATTTCATAAATGGTTCGTGTGTAGGGGTTTCGAACGAATCCCGAAAGTCCATTTGATGATTTGAAAGTTAGTTGTTTATTCTGTTGTTTGCTACCTCGCGATTGCGAAGGGTCTTCGCTTTTGTGAGGGTCACATTAGCGAAGACCGGTTCGCTTTTGCAAAGGATCAAGTCAGACCTTCGCAGAAGCGAAGGCTTGTTCACGATCGCGATCTTTGCATTAGCGAATGCCAGTTCGCGAAAGTGAAGGCCAGTCTGCGAAAGCGAGGGTCGAGTATTTCTCAGGGTTTGCTTAAGCGACTTAAAAAAGGGTTTTTTATGTGCCATTATGGGGTTTTACCCCCATTTTTTTCCATTTTGAGTTATGAAAAATCCTTGGAGGTAATTTTGAAGAGATCTCTTGTGCTAATCATTTGGGTAAGCTTTTGTGACCCTAAAATTTCAATTCCATCATGTCATTCATGGATTTTAACACCAAAATTTGAGATTTTGATTGGCAAATGGCAATGTTTTTCAAGAACTTGAGTTGTAAAGTAAAATTAAATGGTGATTTTGAACTGATTTTAATTCCTTTTTTGGAATGATTTTCACCAATGAGTTTCAAATGCCTTGGGCGACATTTTCAAGTAAAGATTTTGGGTTCAAACCTCATTTTTGGAATTGAATTTTTAGCTGACTTGACCCATTTTTCAAAGTGTATGCTATGGGTGTTGTTATTTCCGAAATCTTATTGTGATTACTTGATTGAATTAAATTTTGTGACTTTGGATATTGTTCGGAAAGGAAAGGCTCAAGTCTTGAATTGACTTTTAATTGAATTGAGGCTAGTGAACTTCTAAATCTTATTAAGACTTGTGGAATTTTGAACTCTTTTTCTTATATGTGTTGGGAGTAATAAAAATAAGGTGATGGGTTAAATTGCTCAAATTGAATAACCATAATGATAAAGGTGGGGTTAATGAAAAAAAGACAACATGTTGATAATGGTGTTTGCATTGTGAATTGTCTTGAGTATTGATATTGATTCGCTGATTGATGTGATACTTGATAGTATTGTGTGGATGTGAATTGCTTGAAATTGCCATCTCTTCATTATTGCGTGAACAAGACTATTTGCATTAGTTCTAGAACACTGTGAGATGTTATTGTGATTGATGTTGGGTATTTCCCGCGAATGTTATTGATGTTGAGGTCATTGCCAAGGAGTATTATTGATGTCGAGGTCATTACCGACGAGTGTTATTGATATCGAGGTTATTTTCGATGAGTGTTATTGATGCCAGTGTCATTGCCGGTGAGTATTGTGATGCCGAGGTCATTGCCGATAAGTACCTTGGTTATGAGTAGTCCCCATGAGTCCCGATTGTAAATTGTGCATGATAATCTTGATACTTGTATTTGGTATACTTGATTGTTGTACTCGATAATCTTATTTCTTATGATTGATGACTTGATACTTGTGATTTGACGATGTGTAACTATTGATGTGAGACTATGGAACCTTGTGAGCTATTTACTGTGAATTGTTAGGCTGTGCTGCTTT
The DNA here is from genome assembly GCF_000226075.1 of Solanum tuberosum. Lineage (NCBI taxonomy): Eukaryota > Viridiplantae > Streptophyta > Magnoliopsida > Solanales > Solanaceae > Solanum > Solanum tuberosum. The sequence goes on from NW_006239889.1 coordinate 41,128, forward strand.
TATATATGCAGGTTGTAGTTTTGGGGGTTTGGTTGGGCTGAAAGGAGTTTTTCGTTTTCTAGCTAGTTTTACCTTATTTTAGTGGTTTATTTGTTGAGTACCGTGTTGTTTTGGTACTCACTCCTAGCTACTACACTATGTAGGTTTCGAGTCCAGATTCGTGTGACATTTCTCTTTCATCTATTTCCGAGGCTGAGGATACATTGAGAGGTAACTGCTTGTCTTTTCGGCGGGCCCTCTTGTTCCTTACATTATGTTTTGTTCTATTCGAGATACAAAGACGACATTGAGACTTGTACTTATCTTTCAATTCTGCATTAATACATTGGCGCCTTGAACATGTGATAACCAGGTTTTGGTGTTATCCTAAAATACAACAAACAAGAAAGGAAAATAGCAACCAAACAATAATATTTGAATTTGAATTTGTGCGAATGTTACAATCTTTATGAAATCTTTAAGAAAAGATATGTAATCCGCTGATTCTTCTCTTCACAATTGTTCTTGACTTGATGAAATACTTGCGGCTCATCACTTGGAGCAAAGACTTCATTGTATGCGAAAGACTTGTGGATCATCATTGAAGCGCATTGATTATCTATGTATTTTTGTTTGTGTGTTCTGATCTTATGAAGACCCCTTTATATAGGAGTGAGCTAGCGGGTTTTAGGGTATTTTGGTCCAAGTAATTTAGAGGACCTTGGGCTTGAAGATTGTGAGTTGGGCTCGTCTTGTCAACTTAATAGACTTGCCCAAATATAATTTGAACTTTATTTAAATTATATATTTTTGACTTAAAATATTAATCAACAATTCGACTTGATCAACATATTATAAATTTAAATGTTTTCATGATTTATCAATAAAACCTCACCGTCTACCAAAAGTGTTTTTTTCCCTTTTATATTTGTGGTCATTTTTGGGCAACATAATTGTGGTCATTTAGCAACACTCAAAAGTGTCCGAAAAACATGTCGACAGGCACTTCAAACTCTTGAGTGGTTAATAAAATGTCGGCCTCTTATATCTTCTGTTGCTTTGTGTTCTCGTATTTTCTGTGAATTTTAATTATGCCACATTTTTAGTAGGTTTGAGAAAACTCATTAATCTTGTAAGGTTAATATTATGAAGTTCGTAACTTTATAGGTTTGAGTTTTGACAACTATTTAGAATTTCTATAAAGCGGTTGTAATTAAAAAAAAATTCTCTCTCATTTGCTCCTCTTTTAGTTTAAAACATTCTAAAAGAGTTGTCCCATAATCGTCAGATTTAAATGCATTGTACTAAGATTATAGAATTGTATACGTTAAACATATTGACAAATATGGCTCTTAAAATTTAGACGAACTCAATAATTTTAATTTTTATTATGTATTTGTATTAAGATATTTATTAAATATATGTATGATTATAAGTTTGATGGTTAGTTTGAACTAAAAAAGTTCTAAATTCTAGTTGAGTTTCTGCACATACACATTTGTTTAGTCTCTTATCACACCTAAACGCCATGTATTGAAATTATTATTAATTTATTTAAATAATAAATAATAATATCAATTGAGGTTATTTATGTGTGATATTAGAGAATATACGAATGTGTGGTTTTAAATTTTTATTTCGTGGATCCAACTAAAGTTAAAGATAATGCAACAAATTAAGGACATCTAAAATATCTTGTTGAGTTGTCAAAAATTGAAGCACATGGTCATATTCATTTCTCCTTCACTTAGAACCTTTCATCCCCCAAGGCCTAGCTCAAGTAGCAAAAGGTGGAGGATTTGTCGCTTAGGTCGCAGGTTCATGCCCCACACCATGCAAAGCGAAGCCCGGTATTTAAGTGGACAAGGGTAGAGGGGTGGCCCCATTATCCACCGAGTTTAGAAGGCTGTGATTGGTCCAAAAGGCGGGTCACAAATGAATTTCTCGGTTATAAAAAAAAAATATATATCTTCTTGAGTTGTTAAAAATTGAAGCACATGGTCATATTCATTTCTCTTTCACTTTGAACCTTTCAACCCCCAATTAAGGCCTAGCTCAAGTGGCAAAAAGTGGAGGATTTGTG
>NW_006239889.1:43296-43932 GCF_000226075.1 Solanum tuberosum
AAGGGGTGGGCCCATTATCCACTGAGTTTAGAAGGCTGTGATTGATTCAAAGGGCGGGTCACAGACGGATTTCTCTGTTATCAAAAAAAAATAAAACTTGTTGAGTTGTCATAAATTGAAGCACGTGGTCATATTCATTTCTCTTTCACTTAGAACCTTTCAGCCCCCAAGGCCTAGCTCATGTGTCAAAAGGTAGAGGATTCGTGGGTTAGGTCGCAGGTTCATGCCCCACACCATGCAAAGCGAAGCCCGGTATTTAAGTGGACAAGGGTAGAGGGGTGGCCCCATTATCCACTGAGTTTAGAAGGCTGTGATTGGTCCAAAGGGCGGGTCACAGATGAATTTCTCGGTTCTAAAAAACAAATATATCTTGTTGAGTTGTCAAAAATTGAAACACGTGGTCATATTCATTTCTCTTTCACTTAGAACCTTTTAGCCCCCAAGGCCTAGCTCAAGTGGCAAAAGGTGGAGGATTTGTTGCTTAGGTCGCAGGTTCAATCCCATACCATGCAAAACGAAGCCCGGTATTTAAGTGGAGAAGGGTAGAGGGGTGGGCCCATTATCCACCGAGTTTAGAAGGCTGTGATTGGTCCAAAGGGTGAGTCACAGACGGATTTCTCGGTTATCAAAAAAAAA
>NW_006239890.1:0-844 GCF_000226075.1 Solanum tuberosum
CGGCCAAAACATCTCATTTTGAAGGTCAAATGTACCCAGAGCAGTAAAATCCCCAATATTGTCGATTTTCGTATGCTAAGTCCATGGACTTTTTGGTGATCTGGAATCCCGACATTACTTTTACAAAAATTTTTCGTGGACGACCGTTAAGACCTTAGGTATGGAGCCAGTTAGCCCTCACACGGCCAAAACGTCCCATTTTAAAGGTCAAATGTAACCCAGAGCAGGAAAACCCCCAATTTTGCCCATTTTCGTGTGCTTTATACCATTGACTTTTTGGTGATCTGGAATCCCGACATTACTTTTACAAAAATTTTTCGTGGACGACCGTTAAGACCTTAGGTATGGAGCCAGTTAGCCCTCACACGGCCAAAACGTCCCATTTTAAAGGTCAAATGTAACCCAGAGCAGGAAAACCCCCAATTTTGCCCATTTTCGTGTGCTTTATACCATTGACTTTTTGGTGATCTGGATTCTGACATAATTTTTGCTTAAAATTTTCGTGGACGTCCGTTAAGACCTTAGCTATGGAGCCAGTTAGTCCTCACGGCCAAAACATACCATTTTGAAGGTCAAATCTGCCCCGGATCTAGTAAACTCCATATTTTGCCGATTATCATGTGCTATAATCCATTGACTCTTTGGTGATCTAGAATACCGAACTCATTTTTGCAAAAAGTTTTCGTGTACGTACGTTAAGACCTTAACTATGGAGCCAGTTAGCCCTCGCCGCCAAAATGTTCCATTTTGAAGGTCAAATGTGCCCCAGAGCAGGTAAACCACCCATTTTGCCAATTTTTATTTGCTATAGACCATGGACTTTTTGGTGATCTGGAATTCCGAC
>NW_006239890.1:994-1571 GCF_000226075.1 Solanum tuberosum
CAGAGAAGGAAAACCCCCAATTTTATCGATTTTCGTGTGCTATAGTCTATTGACCTTTTGGTGATCTGGAATTCCAACATACTTTTTGCCAAAAAAAATTTTGGACGTCCGTTAAAATCTTATTTATGGATCCAGTTAGACTTCACGGCCTAAACGTCCCATTTTAGAGGTCAAATGTGCCCAGAGAAGGAAAACCCCCAATTTTACCAATTTTCGTGTGCTATAGTCCGTGGAATTTTTTGGTGATCTGGAATTCCGACATAATTTTTGCTAAAAATTTTTGTGCTCGTCCGTTAAGACCTTTGCTATGGAGCCAGTTTGCCCTCATGACCAATTATACCATTTTAAACGTCAAATCTGCCCCGAATCTGGTAAACCCCCTCATTTTGCCGATTATCATGTGCTATCGTCCAAGGACTTTTTAATGATCTAGAATTCCGAACTCATTTTTGCAAAAAGTTGCGTGGGTGACCGTTAAAACCTTAGCTATGGAGCCAGTTAGCTTCACTGCCAAAACATCCCATTTTGGAGGTCAAATATGCCCCGGATCAGGAAAACCCCCCATTTTGCCGATTTT
>NW_006239890.1:1655-1862 GCF_000226075.1 Solanum tuberosum
ATTCCGACATAATTTTTGCTAAAATTTTTTGTGGATGTCCATTAATACCTTAGCTTTGGAGGAAGTTACCCATCACGGCCAAAACATGCCATTTTGAAATTCAAATCTGCCCCGGATCTGGTAAACCCCCTCATTTTGCTGATTATCATGTGCTATAGTCCATGGACTTTTTGGTGATCTAGAATTCCGACCTAATTTTTGCAAAAA
>NW_006239890.1:2383-6213 GCF_000226075.1 Solanum tuberosum
TCAGGTAAACCCCTCATTTTGCCGATTATCATGTGCTATCGTCCATGGACTTTTTAATGATCTAGAATTTCAAACTCATTTTTGCAAAAAGTTTTTGTGGGCGACTGTTAAAACCTTTGCTATGGAGCCAGTTAGCTTCACTGCCAAAACATCCCATTTTGTAGGTCAAATATGCCCCGGATCAGGTAAACCCCCCATTTTGCCGATTTTCGTGTGCTATAGTCCATGGACTTTTGGTGATCTGGAATTCCGACATAATTTTTGCTTAAAATTTTCGTGGACGTCCGTTAAGACCTTATCTATAGAGCTAGCTAGCCCTCACAGCCAAAACATCCCATTTTGAATGTTAAATGTGCCCCGGATCAGGTAAACCCCCCATTTTGACAATTTTCGTGTGCTTTAGTCCATGGACTTTTTGGTAATCTGGAATTTCTATAAAATTTTTGCCAAATTTATTTGTGGACGTCCGTTAAGACCTTATATATGGAGCTAGTTAGCTTCATGGCCAAAACATACCATTTTGAAGGTCAAATGTGCCCCTTATCTGGTAAACCCCCCATTTTGCCGATTTTCGTGTGGTATAGTCCATGGACTTTTTGGTAATCTGGAATTTCTATAAAATTTTTGCCAAATTTATTTGTGGACGTCCGTTAAGACCTTATCTAGGGAGCCAGTTAGCCCTCACGGCTAAACGACCCATTTTAAAGGTCAAATGTGCCCTAGAGCAAGATAACCCTCAATTTTGCCAATTTTCGTGTGTTATATAGTCCATGGATTTTTGGTGATCTATAATTACGACATACTTTTTGTCATATTTTTTCGTGGACGACCGTTAAGACCTTAGCTATGGAGCCAGTTAGCCCTAACGGCCAAAACATCCCATATTGAAGGTTAAATGTGCCCCAGAGCAGGAAAACCCCCAATTTTGCCGATTTTCGTGTGCTATAGTCCATAGACTTTTTAGTGATCTTCAATTTCGACATAATTTTTGCCTACATTTTTTTGTGGACGACCGTTAAGACCTTAACTATGGAACCAGTTAGCCCTCACAGCCAAAATATCCCATATAGTCCATGCACTTATACGTTATCTGGAAATCCGACATAATTATTGCCAAAAATATTCGTCGACGTCCGTTAAGACCTTAGCTATGGAGCCAGTTAGCACTCACCGCCAAAACATCCCATTTTGAAGGTCAAATATGCCCCAGAGCAGGAAAACCCTCAATTTTGCCGATTTTCGTGCGCTATAGTCCATGGACTTTTTGGTGATTTGGAATTCCGACATAATTTTTGCCAAAATTTTTCGTGGACGACCGTTAAGACCTTAGCTATGGAGCCAGTTAGCCCTCACCGCCAAAACATCCCATTTTGAAGGTCAAATGTCGTCCGATCAGGTAAACACCCCATTTTGCCGATTATCTTGTGTTATAGTCCATGGACTTTTAGGTGATTTGGAATTCCGACATAATTTTTGTCCAAAAATAATTTTCGTGGACATCCGTTAAGACCTTAGATGTGGATCCAGTTAGCCCTCACTGCCAAAACGCCCCATATTAAAGGTCAAATGTTCCCCAGAGCAGGAAAACCCCCAATTTTCCCGATTTTCTTGTTCGTCCATAGACTTTTTGGTGATCTGGAATTTCGACATTATTTTCGCCAAATTTTTTTGTGGACGACCGTTAAGACCCTAGCTACGGAGCCAGTTAGCCCTCACAACCAAAATATCCCATTTTGAAGGTCAAATATGCCCCAGAGCAGGAAAACCCTCAATTTTGCCGATTTTCGTGCGCTATAGTCCATGGACTTTTGGGGATCTAGGAATTCCAAAACTCATTTTGCAAAAGGTTTTCGTGGAAGTCCGTTAAGACCTTAGCTATGGAGCCAGTTAGCCCTCACGGCCAAAACGTCCCATTTTGAAGGTCAAAAGTGCCCCAGAGCAGGTAAATCCCCTATTTCGCCGACTTTCGTGTGCTATTATCCATGGACTTTTTGGTGATCTTGAATACCGACTTAATTTTTGCCAAAATTTTTCGTGGACGTTCGTTTAAACCTTAGCTATGTAGCCAGTTAGCCTTCACGACCAAAACGTCCTATTTTAAAGGACAAATGTGCCCCAGAGTAGGAAAACCCCCAATTTTATCCATTTTCGTGTGCTATAGTCCATGGACTTTTTGGAGATCTGAAATTCTGACATAAGTTTTGCTAAAAAATTTCGTGGACATCCGTTAAAACCTTAGCTATGGAGCGAGTTAGCCCTCACGGCCAAAACAATACCATTTTGAAGGTCAAAATGTTCCCCGGATCTAGTAAACCCCCCATTTTGCCGATTATCATGTGCTATAGTCAATGGACTTTTTGGTGATCTAGAATTCCTAACTAATATTTGCAAAAAGATTTTGTGGACGTCCGTTAAGACCTTAACTAGGGAGCCAGTTAGCCCTCACGGCCAAAACGTCCCATTTTTTAGGTCAAATGTGCCCAGAGCAGGTAAGCCCCACATTTTGCCGACTTTCGTATGCTATAGTCCATGGACTTTTTGATGAGCTGGAATTCTGACATAATTTTTGCCAAACTTTTTCGTGGATGTTCATTAATACCGTATCTATGGAGCCAGTTAGCCTTCACGGCCAAAACGTCTCATTTTAAAGGTCAAATGTGCCCCAGAGCAGGAAAACCCCAAATTTTGCCGATTTTCGTGTTCTATAGTTTCTGGACTTTTTGGTTAACTTGAATTTCGACATCGTTTTTGCCAAAAATTTTCGTGGACTTCTGTTTAGGCCTTAATTATGGAGCCAGTTAGCCCTTACGGCCAAAACGTCCTATTTTAAATTTCAAATGTGCCCCAGAGAAGGAAAACCCCCAATTTTGCCGATTTTCGTCAGATTTAGTCCATGGACTTTTTGGTGATTTGGAATTTTGACATAATATTTGCCAAAATTATTCGTGGACGTCTTTTCAGACCTTATCTATGGAGTCGGTTAGCCCTCACGCCAAAAACGTCTCATTTTAAAGGTCAAATGTGCCCCAGAGCAGGAAAACCCCCCAAATTTATCGATTTTCGTGTGCTATAGTCCATGGACTTTCTGGTGATCTAGAATTCTGACATAATTTTTGCCAAAATTTTTTGTGGACATCCGTGAAGAACTTAGCTATGGAGCCAATTAGCCTTCACGGCCAAAACGTCCCATTTTAAAAGTCAAATATGCCCCAGAGCAGGAAAACCCCCAATTTTGCCGATTTTCCTATGCTATAGTCCATGGACCTTTTGGCGATCTGTAATTCTGACATAATTTTTGCTAAAAATTTTCGTGGACGTCTGTTAAAACCTTAGATATGGAGTTAGTTAACCTTCATGGCCAAAACATCCAATTTAAAGGTCAAATATGCCCCAGAGCAGGAAAACCCCCAATTCTCCCGATTTGCGTGTGCTATAGTCCATGGACTATTTGATGATCTGGAATTCCGACATAATTTTTGCTAAAAAATTTCATTGACGTCCGTTAAGACCTTAGCTATGGAGCTAGTTAGCCCGGATATGGTAAACCCCACATTTTTGCCGATTATCATGTGCTATACTCCATGGACTTTTTGGTGATCTACAATTCCGAACTCATTTTTGCAAAATATTTTCGTGGACATCCGTTAAGACCTTAGCTATGGAGCCAGTTAGCCCACGCGGCCAAAACGTCCCATTTTGAAGGTCAAATGTGCCCAGAGCAGGTAAACCCCCAATTTTGTCGATTTTCGTATGCTATATTCTATGGACTTTTTGTTGATCTGGATTTCCGACATATTTCTTGCCAAAAAATTTTGTGGACGTCCGTTAAG
>NW_006239890.1:6354-6569 GCF_000226075.1 Solanum tuberosum
CGATTATCGTGTGCTACAGTCCATGGACTTTTTGGTGATCAAGATTCCGATATAATTTTTGCTTAAAATTTTCGTGGAAGTTCGTTAAGACCTTAGCTATGAAGCCAGCTAGTCCTTACGGCCAAAACATACCATTATGAAAGTCAAATCTGCCCCGGATCTAGTAAACCCCCTATTTTGCCGATTATCATGTGCTATAGTCCAAGGACTTTTTG
>NW_006239890.1:6950-7477 GCF_000226075.1 Solanum tuberosum
TGATCTGGAATTCCAACATACTTTTTGCCAATAATTTTCGTGGACGTCCGTTAAAACCTTAGTTATGGATCCAGTTAGCCTTCACGGCCTAAACGTCCCATTTTAAAGGTCAAATGTGCCTAGAGAAGGAAAACCCCCAATTTTAACAATTTTCGTGTGCTATAGTCCGTGGACTTTTTGGTGATCTAGATTCCGACATAATTTTTGCTAAAATTTTTTGTGGTCGTCCGTTAAGACCTTTGCTATGGAGCCAATTGGCCCTCACGGCCAAAACATACCATTTTGAAGGTCAAATCTGCCCCGAATCTGGTAAACCCCATCATTTTGCCGATTATCATGTGCTATCGTCAATGGACTTTTTAATAATCTAGAATTCCGAACTTATTTTTGCAGAAAGTTTTCGTAGACGTCCGTTAAGACCTTAGCTATGGAGCCAGTTAGTCTTCACGGATAAAACGTCTCTTTTTGAAGGTCAAATATGCCCCATAGCAGGTAAACCCCCAATTTTGCCGATATTCGTGTGCTAT
>NW_006239890.1:7532-7933 GCF_000226075.1 Solanum tuberosum
GCTATAGTCCACGTACTTTTTGGTGAATTGGAATTCTGACATAATTTTTGCCAAACTTTTTCGTGGATGTCCGTAAAAACCTTAGCTATGGAGCCAATTAGCCTTCACGGCCAAAACATCTCATTTTAAAAGTCAAATGTGCCCCAGAATAGGAAAACCCTCAATTTTACCGATTTTCGTGTGCTATAGTCCATGGACTTTTTGGTGATCTAGAATTTCTAACTCATTTTTGCAAAAAAATTTCGTGGACGTCCGTTAAGACCTTAGCTATGGAGTAAGTTACCCATCACGGCCAAAACATACCATTTTGAAGGTCAAATCTGCTCTGAATCTGATCAACCCCCTCATTTTGCTGATTATCATATGCTATAATCCATGGACTTTTTGGTGATCTAGAATTT
>NW_006239890.1:8401-8694 GCF_000226075.1 Solanum tuberosum
ATCTGCCCCGAATTTGGTAAACCCCCCATTTTGCCGATTTTCGTATGCTATAGTCCATTGACTTTTTGGTGATCTAGAATTCCGAACTCATTTTTGCAAAAAGTTTTCGTGGACGTCCGTTAAGACCTTAGCTATGGAGCCAGTTAGCCCTAACGGCCAAAACATACCATTTTGAAGGTCAAATATGCCCAGAGCAGTAAACCCCCCATTCTGTCGATTTTCGTGTGCTATAGTCCATGGACTTTGGGGTGATCTTGAATTCTGACATAATTTTTGCCAAACTTTTTCGTGGA
>NW_006239890.1:8784-9925 GCF_000226075.1 Solanum tuberosum
ACCACTGCAGGAAAACCCCATATTTTGCCGATTTTCGTGTGCTATATTGTGTGGACTTTTTGGTTAACTTGAATTTCAACATCATTTTTGCCAAAAAATTTCGTGGACGTCCGTTAAGACCTTAGTTATGGATCCAGTTAGCCTTTACGGCCAAACGTCCAATTTTAAAGTTCAAATGGACTTTTTGGTGATTTTGAATTGTGACATAATATTTGCCAGAATTATTTGTGGACGATTTTTAAGACCTTATCTATGGAGCCAGTTAGCCCTCACGGCCAAAACGGCTCATTTTTAATGTGAAATCTACCCCAGAGTAGGTAAACCCACCATTTTGCCGATTTTCGTGTGCTATAGTCCACAGACTTTTTGGAGATCTGGAATTCTGACATAATTTTTGCCAAAATTTTTCGTGAGACGTCCGTGATGAACTTAGCTATGGAGCCAGTTAGCCTTCACGGCCAAAACGTCCCATTTTAAAGGTCAAATAATCCCCAGAGCAGCTGATTTTCGTGTGTTATAGTCCACCGACTTTTTTGTGATCTGGAATTTTGACATAATTTTTCCCAAAATTTTTCGTGGACGTCCGTTAAAACCTTAGCTATGGATCCAGTTAGCCCTCCCGGCCACAACGTTCCATTTTAAAGGTCAAATGTGCCCAGAGCAGGAAAAACCTCCAATTTTGCCGATTTTCGTGTGCTATTGTCTATGGATTTTTTGGTGATATGGATTCCGACATAATTTTTGTCAAAATTTTTCGTGGACGTCCGTAAAGATCTCTGCTATGGAGCCAGTTAGCCCGCACAGCCAAAAGATCCCATTTGAAAGGTCAAATGTGCCCTAGAGCAGGAAAACTTCCAATTTTACTAGTTTTTGTGTGCTATAGTCCATGGACTTTTTGGTGATTTGGAATTCCGACATAATTTTTGCCAACATTTTTCGTGGACGACCATTCAGACCTTAGCTATGGAGCCAGTTAGTCCTCCCGGCCAAAACGGCTCATTTTTAATGTGAAATCTGCCCCAGAGTAGGTAAACCCACCATTTTGCCGATTTTCGTGTGCTATATTCTATGGACTTTTTGGTGATCAGAAATTCTGATAAAAATTTTGCCAAAATTTTTCGTGGACGTCCGTTAAGACCCT
>NW_006239890.1:9955-13180 GCF_000226075.1 Solanum tuberosum
ATTTTGAAGGTTAAATGTGCCCCAGAGCAGGAAAGCCCCCAATTTTGCCGATTTTCGTGTGTCATAGTTCATTGATTTTTTGGTGATCTGGATTCCGACATAATTTTTGTCAAAATTTTTCGTGGACGTCTTTACAGACCTCAAGTATGGAGCCAGTTAGCCCTCACGGCCAAAACATCCAATTTGAAAGGTCAAATATGCCACAGAGCAGGAAAATCCCTAGTTTTGTCGATTTTCGTGTTTTATAGACCATTGACTTTTTGGTTGATCTGGAATTTCGACATAATTTTTGTCAAAATTTATCGTGGACGACCCTTAAAACCTTAGTTATTGAGCTAGATAGACCTCACAGCCATAACATCCCATTATAAAGGTCAAATGTGCCCCGGATCAGGTAAAACCCAATTTTGCCGATTTTCGTGTGCTATAGTCCATAGACTTTTTGGTGATCTAGAATTTTGGAATTCCGACATAATATTTGCCAAAATTTTTCGCGATCGTCCGTTAAGGTATTAACTATGGAGCCAGTTATCCCTCACAGCCAAAACATCCTATTTTGAAGGTTAAATGTGCCCCAGAGCAGGAAAACCCCCAATTTTGCCGATTTTCGTGTGCTACAGTCCATGGACATTTTAGTGATCTGGAATTCCGCTCTAATTTTTGCCATAATTTTTTGTGGACGACCATTTAGACCTTAGATATGAAGCCAGTTAGTTTCACGGCCAAAACGTCACATTTTAAAAGTCAAATGAAACCCGGATCAGGTAAACCACCAATTTTGCCGATTATCTTGTGTTATAGTCCATTAACTTTTTGGTGATCTAGAATTCCGACATCATTTTTGCAAAAAGTTTTCGTCGACATCCGTTAAGACCTTAGCTAGTGAGCCAGTTAGCCCTCATGGCCAAAATGACTCTTTTTAAAGGTCAAACGTGGCCGAGAGCAGGTAAACCCCTCATTTTGCCGATTTTCGTGTGTTATAGTCCATTGACTTTTTGGTGATCTAGAATTCCGACATCATTTTTGCAAAAAGTTTTCGTCGACATCCGTTAAGACCTTAGCTAGTGAGCCAGTTAGCCCTCATGACCAAAACTTCCCATTATAAAGGTCAAATGTGCCCCAGAAAAGATAAACCCCAATATTGTCGATTTTCGTGTTTTATAGTATATTGAATTTTTGGAGATCTGGAATTTCGACAAAATTTTTGCCAAAATTTATCGTGGACGACCGTTATTTGGAGATCTGCAATTTCGACAAAATTTTTGCCAAAATTTATCGTGGACGACCGTTAAAACCTTAGTTATTGAGCTAGTCAGACCTCACGGCAAAAACATCCCATTTTGAAGGTCAAATGTGCCCCGGATCAAGTAAACCCCCCATTTTGCCGATTTTCGTGTGTTATAGTCCATTGACTTTTTGGTGATCTAGAATTCCAAACTTATTTTTGCAAAAGGTTTTCGTGGACGTCCGTTAAGACCTTAACTATGGAGCCAGTTAGCCCTCACGACCAACACATCCCATTTTGATGGTCAAATGTCGCCCGGATCAGGTAAACCATTTTGCCGATTATCGTGAGCTATAGTCCATTAAATTTTTGGGGATCTAGAATTCCGACATCATTTTTTCAAAAAGTTTTCGTGGAGATCTGTTTCGACCTTAGCTAGTGAGCCAGTTAGCCGTCATGGCCAAAACGACACTTCTTGAAGGTCAAATGTGGCCCAGAGCGGGTAAACCCCCCATTTTGCCAATTTTCGTGTACTATAATCCATGGAATTTTAGGTAATCTGGAATTCTGACATAATTTTTGTCAAAATTTTTCGTGGACGTCCGTTAAGACCTTAGCTATGGAGCCAGTTAGGCCTAACTGCTAAAACGTCCCATTTTAAAGGTCAAATGTACCCAGAGCAAGAAAATCCCAATTTTGTCGATTTTCGTGTGCTATAGTTCATGGTCTTTCTGGTGATCTGGAATTTCGACATAATTTTTGCTAAAAAAATTTCGTGGACGACCGTTAAGTCTTTAGCTATGGAGCCAGTTAGCCCTCACGGCCAAAACATCCCATTTTGAAGGTCAAATGTTCCCCGGATCTGGTAAACCCACCATTTTGCCAATTTTCGTGTACTATAATCCATGGAATTTTAGGTAATCTGGAATTCTGACATAATTTTTGTCAAAATTTTTCGTGGACGTCCGTTAAGACCTTAGCTATGGAGCCAGTTAGGCCTAACTGCTAAAACGTCCCATTTTAAAGTTCAAATATGCCCCAGAGAAGGAAAACCCCCAATTTTGCTGATCTTCGTGTGCTATAATCCCTGGACTTTTTGGTGATCAGCAATTTTGACATAATTTTCGCCTAAATTTTTCGTGGACGACCGTTATGACCTTAACTACGGAGCCAGTTAGCTTCACGGCCTATACATCCCATTTTGAAGGTCAAATGTGCCCCGTATCTGGTAAACCCCCCATTTGGCCAATTTTCATGTGCTATAGTCATGGACTTTTTGGTGATCTGAAATTTTGACATAATTTTGCCAAAATTTTTCGTGGACGACCGTTAAGACCTTAGCTATAAAGCCAGTTAGCCATTAAGGCAAAAATATAACCATTTTGAAGGTCAAATGTGCCCCGGATCAGGTAAACCCCCCATTTTGCCAATTATCGTGTGCTATAGTCTATAGACTTTTCGTTGATCTAGAATTCCGACCTCATTTTTGTAAAAAAAAATTGTGGACGTCCGTTAGGTCCTTAGCTATGGAGTCAGTTAGCCATCACGGCCAAAATGTCTCATTCTGAAGGTCAAATGTGAACCAGAGCAGGTAAACCCCCTATTTTGCCAATTTTCGTGTGCTATAGACCATGGACTTTTGGGTGATCTAGAATTTCGACATAATTTTTGCAAAAAATTTTCGTAGACGTCCGTTAAGACCTTATCTATTGAGCTAGTTATCTCTCACGACCAAAACGTCTCATTTTAAAGGTCAAATGTGCCCCGGATCAGGTAAACCCCCTATTTTGCCAATTTTCGTGTGCTATAGACCATGGACTTTTTGAGGATCTGGAATTCTGACATAATTTTTGCCATAATTTTTCGTGAACGACCTTTATGACATTAGCTATGGAGCCAGTTAGCCCTCACGGCATAAACGTCCCATTTTGAAGGTCAAATGAGCCCCAAACCTGGTAAGCCCCCCATTTTGCCGAGTTTTGTGTGTTATAGTCCATGGA